>NC_056731.1:1653021996-1653269496 GCF_019279795.1 Protopterus annectens | reverse complement strand
CCCAGTGGGCTTAAAGGATACCATCTCAGTCTTACGAAGTGTAAAGTTTGCGTTTGAAATGTTATTCACTGTAGTCGTTTGTGCTGGTGGTGGAGGTGTGTATATCCAGGGCAATTAGTTTGTGGTCAGATCACAGTAGTTGATGATGTACCCCATACAGTACCTCAATACAAACCCCCAGAGTGAGGAGGTGCTTTGGACATGAATCAGTGTTCTGACTGCTGGGGTTTGGTAGTATGTCGTATGGAGTGTGCCAGGTACTGTTGCACAGTTGTTGGCTGAGCATTGATACCTGGCCATTTACATGTGTATCCACCAATAGACAAACAGATGCTATATATGTGAGATATGTTGTATCACAACAGTCGAGTAGCATGTGTAGTATGTGTGGCAAATTCTGCTGACATATTTTGCTGATATCATTTTATTTCTTTTTCAGGACCATGGCTCACCAGCACAATCCAGCATACTCTGCAGCTGAGGATGAGGAAATACACCAGAGCCTGGTGCGGGATTATGCAATACTCTTTTCCCACACCAGCCAGAATCAGCAGGAGAGGGCTGCACTGTGGCAAGACCTGGTCCATTAGGTAAATGACATAGGCACGCATAATAGGACATATGAGCAGGTACGACATCACTGCAGTGATTTAATCAGAAATGTCCATCAGCATGCGTCGGATATCCACAGGCAACAGGTTGCTACAGGTGGTGGGGTGGCTACACATCCCCCACTCACCAGACTGGAGGGACTACTCATAAGTGTTGTGGCTCCAGCCCACCAACAACAACAACAGCAGCAGACCTGCATTATGATGGAGGCTGGAGCCACACTGCACCATGACTACGAGCGTGCAGGTAATATGCCATATGTATAGTTGACTGTTGTGTACACTGGTAGTTAATGCATGTGTGAGGTGTGTCCTTGGTTTGTAGCTGTCATCATAGTATTTAATGTGCAAGTGTGATATTCTCAATATCAGCAGCTGACCTGTGAAAGGCAACTGTTGTACTACTGACCTGTATCATACTCAGTAACAATGGCACAGTTGTGACCACTGACATTAATTTCCTCACTTCTGCAGGTCCCTCCGGTGTAACAGCAATGCAGCCTATCCATGCTGGTGAGTGTGTATTAACAATACCTTTAATAGTCTTGATAGTAATAATAATATTAGGCTCACTTAGTAGTACTCTGTGTATGCATGCAGGTGTGTCTGTGTCTGTGTGTTGATATCTCGCATACTGAGTAGTGTGCAAGTGTGCAACTGTGTGCAGGTGTGCAACTGTGTGCACCTGTGCATGTGTGCATGTGTGCACCTGTGCACGTGTGAATGTGTGCACGTGTGCATGTGTGCATGTGTGCATCACTGGTAACATTGTGTAGACATTGTAAACTGTGTTTCCTGTTTCCCTCCCACATATTCTGGTGCTGCTCTGGTGTCATGCAGCAGGGAACCTGAACCAGGTGCCACGGGTACTGATAATGATGACATCTGTGTAATGGCACAGGAAGGTGTGCCAGGGTCCGTCATTGGTCAGCCAATTGACAGTACACAGCTATCAACCCCATCAATGCGCACAGTCATCCTGCCAATACATCCTTTGTCACCAATGTCCCTAGGTGATGGACAGGATACAGTGGGCATTGACCAGGGTAATGTGGTATCTGTGGCAAATGCTTCCCCACACAGTAGCCATGGGCATGGCCCTGAGATGGTACCACACAGACAGATGTTCAGGGGTTCTCGTGGGAGCATCCGTGGGCGTACTGCCCCTGTCAGACATGCCCACAGAGGTCTTACAACCTCAGCTATGTTTCGGGCTGTCATGCAGGCACAGTCACGTATGGAACAGTACACCAGACAGGGTCTGAGGGAGCTGACAGCATGTTGCACAGCCATGACTGACAGTATGCGTGACATTGCGACTGCCATCCGTAATTTCACCGATGTCATAGACAGACGTTGTGGGGACATATTAGATCAGTAACTACATGTCCATGAGCCAGGGCAATGGTGGACGGTTGAGGCATCGACGTGGGCATATGCCAGCAACAGCAGCAGCTGGCAGTCATCGCGGATGACAACAGGGCTGCGGCCGCCTCCATAGTGCCAGCAGCAGCCCCAGCAATGCTGGGTCTGTGCTGTCATCAGACCACCCCAGGAGACCATGTGCACATGGCTCTGGACAGGCCCAACAGTGATCTGTGTCCAGTCAATGAACACCTGCTTCTGATGACAGTACCCAGCCTGGATTGGTACCGGATACGGTCCGTAGCACCCCTACAAGGCACAGGTACCGTGTCCGTGGCCAGAGACACTGATCTGTATGACCTGGCAGGTACAGTCTGTGGCTGTCCACAAACACCGGTATATGGCAGCCATGAGGTGGAACTGTGTGCATCCATACACACATGCGAATTGACAACACCTAGGGCTACCGCATACACGCACACACTGCATCAACATTGCCCCACCTTGTACTGCTGTCCCTCACCAACACACATACACATGCATGTCAATTGGTGGTATCAGTGGCAGACTCAGGCATACCAAGTTCACACCCTGTGTATATGATGAAACTGTGCCACCTCCTGCAATCTGTAACATCAGTGCAGGTACAGGTTAACATGTTGCTGATGCACAGGGTGACTACATAGACGTGTAGTAATAGTATCATGTTGTTAACAGTACTGTGTGCTGATATAATTGTGGGTATATCCCAGCATGCTTGATGCAGTAAGGGTATGATTGTCTTGTACTGTTGTCTACACCCATGGTAAGTACCATAGTGTATCATCTGCATGTTTGCATACTGGTGGTAAGGATGTCAACAGAAGGCCACATACATAGGTAGCACAGGGGATAAGGTAATGAAAGTATCGATACGCAATGATGGACATGTAAACTGAAAGTGGCATGTTGCCCACACTGGATTCTGCAATGCGGATGTTTGAGGATGTTGATGTGTGTGCAGTACTACACGACTGGTACAGGACACGCAGGAGCACCCTAGCACTGCAAGCTCACATCTCATACCATGCTAGACAGCCCCAACACACAAAACTAATATTCACAGGAGGGAAGAGTCCCCATAAATGTCAGGGATACTGTGGTGGCAGGACAGGTAGCATACATCCTACTAAGTATGGAGCCACTGAGTGAAGGCTCAGTGTCTGTTATTTGACATGTGTATTACTCCAGGTGTGAGCACCTGGTTTTCCATCCGGTTATTGTACATCCTGACGGTACATGGTCTGTACACTTGTGTGCGCTGAGACTGGACCCTGGCCATCTGACCTGTGTATTTCCATGTACATGTGTATAGTGCCTGCATATTTGCACTGTTACCTACTGGAAGTGGTACAGCTTGTTTGTTGTACAATGGACTACATGCAGCCCTGCTTACTGTAGCTTTGTTTGCATGCATGTTTGCTTGCAGTTACCCTGGAACACTGATTCCACCTGCAATGCAGATTTACAGAGCTTCTGTGGATTCCTAGTGACATCTGCATAGCTTACTATATGTATGTCCATGTCTCACTTGGCAGAACGTCACTGTTTGTCCTGTTCGCATGTACATTGCCTGTGACACATTGCATATGACTTACCTGGCATTTGACCACGTGAGCAGTCATATATGCCAGTGCTAACTAATCACAGGCACTATACCCTCACATACTCACCTTCTGTACCTTGTTCCCCATTGGCCCTATGTGCTGTTAATCACCATGGCAATCACAATACTATGGTAGCATGTTCAAAGGTCACTTGTCAGTCACCTCTATGGTACAGTTGTGGAATATGTGAGTCAAGTGGCAATGTCACAGCTGCCATATGTACACAGTCAACCCTCTCCCCTACACATGGATGTACAACACATGTGTGAGATGCAACCACATAGCCAAACTGGGGACTAAGCACTCTGAACCCAGTACTGGCATAACCTGTCAGGTGGCATGAAATACTACAGTGACTACAATACCAGTCTGATGTAGACCTACACTGACAGCAATCCAAACACATGAACACACTGGGGCATTCGTGGAGCCTCAGAATAGTATCCTGCTTGAGCAACAGACACCTCTGCAGCTGGCACACAGGCATACGTTAAGCTGGAACACAGCATGTGCAACACATAGCACACACATCCTGTGTGCCAAACAGTCACAGCCTGTACGGCTAGACAACACGCCTGCTACAGTTGTGTTAGGTACCTTTATTGTCCGGTACAGTGAGGTCCCGCTCACCAGGCTGGACAAGGTGAAGGTCACAGTGATATGCCCATGGGGCACTATGGTCCACCACATAACACAAGCATACAGGTCAGTCAGAGGCATGGACATATATGACTCAGTCATTGTCCATGCCACTATGACTGACCTGTGATGTACCTCCCTGGACTACATGATAGGGAACATAGAAGGGCTCTCTGAACATGTGGCACAGGCTGGTATGACCCTGACCTTGGTTGGCATCATACCCTCACCAAGAATGCTGAAGTATTACTGAATGCTGATGAATTACTGTAGCTACAACACCCTAGCTGAAAGGTTCCTAGCATGTAGTCACTGCATTGCTATGGAACAGCTTGTTACCACTCCCACAACAGGGAAAACATGCAGCACCTGTTCATCAACAACATGTAGACTATATGCCCCAGACCAGATGTGTATCCCTCGCTGCTAGGATGATACCATATACAACTCACAATGTATATACACATACCACATGCAGCACCCGCACAGAAAACCACAGTCATAATGTTATCCAGTGCAAATACCATGTATTCACATGTGGCAGGCATCAGACATGGGAACTATTGAAGGTCACAGGTATATATGTGTATTTGGCACACATATACATCATCTGTGTGCATTGCCATTACTGGTTTAATTGATGTCATGCATTATTGTGAACAACAACCCACATACATGGGCATTCTGTGTGACAAAAACACGTGGCATTTGTGGAATTCAAAGCCATAACTAACTGTGCTATGACAGTACTGAGAGATGCAGTAGCAGAGCGTGCTATGTGCATTACTTGGAGATTTGCCCTCTTCTGCTGTACTTGTAGGGTGCTGACATCATCTCTGCGTAGATATTGGAATGTGCAGCAGCTGGTGTGTTGTACTGGTTGCCAAGAGGGTCAGTTCTCTCACACATGTAATTGCACACACCCTACTTTCACCCCCCCCAACACACTTGCCATTTGCAGGATTCAAACCCCTACCTAACTATGTTATGACACTAGTACGAGACGCAGTAGCCAAGCATGCTATTTGCATTACTGGGAGGTTTTTTCCTCCGGCTGTATTTATAGGGTGCTGACATCATCAGTGTTTAGAAAGGGGAATGTGCATCCTGTAGTGTGTTCTCCTAGTTGCCAAAAGGGACATTTCTCTCACACACAAACTGAGCATTTTCAGCATTCAAACCCCTACCTAACTATGTTATGACACTCAAGACTGACGCATTAGCGGAGCACACTATTCGCATTACTGGGAGGTTTCCCTTCTCCTGCTCTTCTTATAGGGTGCTGATATCATCAGTGTTTAGAAAGAAAAATGTGCATCCTGTAGTGTGTTTTCCTAGTAGCCAAAAGGGGCATCTTTCTCACAAAGAATTGCACACGCACACACTGAGCATTTGCAGGATTTAAACCCCTATCTAACTATGTTATGACACTCAAGATGGACGCATTAGCAGAGAACGCTATTTGCATTACTGGGAGGTTTTTCTTCTCCTGCTGTACTTATAGGGTGCTGACATCATCAGTGTTTAGAAAGGGGAATGTGCATCCTGTAGTGTGTTTTCCTAGTCGCCAAAAGGGACATTTTTCTCACACAGAATTGCGCACACACACTGAGCATTTGCAAGATTCAAACCCCTACCTAACTATGTTATGCCACTCATAATAGATGCATAGCAGAGCACGCTATTCGCATTATTAGGAGGTTTCCTTCTCCTGCTGTACTTATAGGGTGCTGACATCATCAGTGTTTAGAAAGGGGAATGTGCATCCTGTAGTGTGTTTTCCTAGTTGCCAAAATGGCATTTCTCTCATGCAGAATTGCACACACACACACTGAGCATTTGCAGGATTCAAACCCCTACCTAACTATGTTATGACACTCAAGACAGATGCATTAGCAGAGCACGCTATTCACATTACTGGGAGGTTTTCCTTCTCCTGCTGTACTTATAGAGTGCTGACATCATCAGTGTTTTAGAAAGGGGAATGTGCATCCTGTAGTGTGTTCCCCTAGTTGCCAAAAGGGACATTTCTCTCACACAGAATTGCACACACACACATACACACACTGAGCATTTACAGGATTCAAACCCATACCTAACTATATTATGACACTTGAAGGAGACACATTAGCAGAGCTCACTATCCGAATTACTGGGCATCCATTCTGCACCTGCAGTATTTATAGGGTGCTGACATCATTATTTATACAGAGGTATGTACATCTATTACTACCTGTCAGGTGGGGGATAGCATATATATGCATTTGCAGCCACCTACTTCAGGTTCAGATATGCACATCAGCACTGGCAGGTTATGTTCTATACCACGCTTCGTGACCACAGGACTTGTAACACACAACACAACCAGTTCGGACCACCCCTCCCACATCCAGGACACACATTTTGCTTCCCTGGGAATAGTGCCAAGATATGAAGGTGTTCACATACACCATTCCAGTTGTTAACGTCAGGTACAGGTATATTGTGTGTGGGAACTAATCAGGCCTCTACAACATTACCCTACAGCCACTACAATTTGTGAGTCCATGTGCTATGGCAGGACCACTCACCACAGCCACAAGGGGGAATATATATTGCACCTGTCCATCTGCAACATGGGTACTCACTGTTCCACACCAGAGGTAGACCACCATTGTTGATATCTGACCATACCCACCTTTCTCTGGACATCCATATCCCATCCCCACCCCCAGGCAAGATTGTCACTGCAAACAAAGTGTATTTATCAAACACAGACGTTACACTTGTGAAGACTGGGGTGGAAGACTTCAAAGGACCCATGCTGGGGGAGTATACAGGCCACTCTGCATAATCCTTGACAATTGCATTCTATGAGCATGTGGAAGGTTTGCATTGATCATGCTATCCCAAATATACCCATGACTCCTCCACAACAGGACACCTGTCAGGTGTACACCAGCCATATATGAGCTGTCCAACAGATGGAGTGAGCTAATACATTGCAGAGCAGTAGCCCACAGAGGGAGGACATCTCTGAACAGTACTGGCATGACACTTCAATCCCTCATAATCATCACGACAAAGTGTTGACAGTGAAATTGTCCAGACACTGCAGATAAGGCTCCCCTCAGTCTGTTATTGATGCCCACTTACTGTTAGAGGTCCCCACCAACCCTCTTCCAGCACACACCAACAACATGGATGTGGCATAGCAAATTCAACCCCTGGGATCTCCACTGTGTCCCTGCTTGATGGAGGCACAGCACACTAGCCTCAAACGGTGCCTTATGTGACCTACTTTACAGTGGCACAGTAGCCTACTGTACTGGGGAGGCAGATGCCAAGCACACTCTGGCTAAGCTTTCATTCCCTAGGGCAAACAGCCTAGTATTGACCTCTACACCAATATGTTTAATTGTCAGATGCACAATATTTGTTGCTGATAGACTGTTTGCAGGTCTTTATTGCCGCAGCATTCCCTGTTTCTATGAACAACTTGTGTATCTGTGGAAGATGTTTGAATATGAGAGGGATCCACTATATCACTTATGTCTCTGTAGTCATTTAACTGTGTGCACTGGGCAGATTGCTGTAATGTGGTTGGTTCCTGGAATAACATGTACAAATACCAGATATGTGTGGCCAACGGCTAAACTGAGATATGGCCTAAGTGTGTGAGCATGCTCAGTTCAGGCTTTCCATGGCATGTTGTCTGACATATGTCTCATTTATCAAAGTGTGCGAGCATGCCCAGTGTGAGCTTTCCATATGTTGAACTCTGCAGTCCACCACATTTGTGGATGAGTGTGAACTTCAACAATATCTCATGTTTATGGTTGTGTGTTGTGTGTCATGTTGTGTACTTACTGTCCAACTGCTTTGTGTCTGAACACAACAGGGATTATACTGTGCCTGCAGGGTTTGCATGGGATACTTTGCATACAGTTGTCAACATCCTTTCATACTGACCTAACACTGTAGAAACGTATAGTGTACTGGTTCAGTACTTTCACTGTGGTGGACAGTATCCTGGGCTTTAGTCCTATCACTGCTTTAAATTTTCATAGTGAGCACAACAGACTGTCTAGGGGCCAGTTGTGCACATATGACCATGTTGCATTATGTTCAGATATGGACTACTTAAACCAGGCTTGTCCAACATTGGTAGTGTATTCCACAACATAGGTGGACATTGGCAAACACTAGCGATGTGCCCTAGGCCATTTCTAATGCTAGTCAGAGAGTGTGTTTGCCCTTCGACACACATTGTAACTGGAGTTTGCCATGACATATGTCATGGTTAGTATACTGTGCCTCCGTCTACCCATGACATAACAGTGATACCCAGGGTAAACCTACCATCTCCCATCCACTCATCAAGATTCCTCTTGAGGAGAGTCGATGAGTGACTCTCTGGCTAACCTGTACTGGGAGTTTACTCAAGAGTGGGGGTGGCTTCTGTGTTATGGATCATTCAGTACAGCTTGTCCTATGTATGTCAGTGCTGGGGTTCAGGTCTCTCATGTGCATAGCTCACTGCCATTCAGATTGTACAAGGTGCAGCATGTTAATTGATTCCAGCTTGGACATGGCTTTATACATCAGGCACAGCTTGCCTCTGGGTGGGCAGTATGGCAGTGTGTGGAGCTGCAGTTTGTTTAATCAGGCAACACATGGCATCTGTTCAAGCTCTTTGATACTCCTGGTGAGGTACTTTTGGGGACTTTCCCGTTGATGGAGGTGTCTGCTGAGGTACATCCCACAGGGGCCATTGTAGTCAATTGTGACGCTGATGAAGGATGACTGCAGAGCCACAATGACCTCCCCTGATCTAGATCTGACTACCTTCATGATTAGGTGGGTATATGGTATGTTTCTGTAACCACTACAGCCACATGCTTGTCCAATGCAAGATATCTATCAACTTGTGTCCCCGGGTCTCTTATTACATCTTAAGTACTTAATGGGTTAACACCTATGTGGTAATTGGTGGGCACTTACTGTATATACACAGGGGTTGACTATACACTTTTCTGCAATTAGCTTGCTGACATAGCTATGGCACCAGTTGTCTGTTTCTATGTGGCCCTTTTGTGGGATGCTTGTGTCAGCTGGAGGGTCAGATATGGTGGCCAGTTTGTAGTCCTCTGCAAACTTGTTCAGACACAGTCCTTCCATGTTGGCCTGTACCTATGGGACCTATATACCAAACAAGGGAGGTCCCAGGACCGAGCCTTGTGGGATGCCAGTTATATCTGGTTTGTAGTCTGACATGGCTGCAGCATTTCTGACCATGTCAGTTCTGTCCTTGGTCTGGTTTGCAACCCCTCTACTGACATAGGGGTTTATATTTAAGCCGGTGAGCTTATCTATAATGAACATGTGGGGTATTGTATGGAAGCCTTTTGCAAGGTCCAGCTAGGCTGTGTGGACCATATTCCTCTCATCAATAACCTTAATGACTGTTTCAAATGAGTCAAGCATGTTTAAGGGGCAGGATCTGCACTTAAGAAAGCCACACTGGGTAGGGTCCAGTGTCAGTAGGTCCCCAATATCTTTATGTCTGTGGTACATGCTGATCCTTTCCATAGCTTTGCAGACCAAGCTTGTCAGGATTCTGGCGTGGTAGTTTGCAGTATCCATTCAGGCAACACCTTTGTGAAGAAGGACTACTGTTGTTGTACACTGCTCTTTGGGTACATATCCTGTGGTAAGGCTGACATTGAGCAGTAGTGTTATTTGGCATTCCATTCTTCTTGGAGTCCATGTTGGACTCAGCCCAGGACACCATCTCGTACCATTGATGCTGTGTGTTTTGCTTTGTAGATGCTGGCTGTTACCTCAGCATCTGCAATGTCAGGGGGCCAGCACTCTGCTGGGATAGATATTTTGCATTTTGGGGGGGTTTGCACTGCACCTGTCAGGTTGGATGTTGGCAATATGTGTGTGTGTTTGGTATGTTGTTTGTAATATTTGAGTGATTCAGAGCATATCTGTGAATTCCCAACAAGGTTCCTACCATCAGTTAAGAAAGCCTTGTGATTATCCTTAGTGTCCTGTACAATTTGTGTCTTCATAGGTTCATAGGTTCATACTAGGCTATCTGCCCTAGGGCATTTATAAGCCTAGCCAGAGTGTGTGTAGCTTTCGCCACCCCTTGCTATATGAATATTATGGCCATTTAGGATTTACTTTACTGTGCCTCTGTCTGGACGTGACACAGTGAAGACCCCCAGTGTACATCTATGATCACCCATCCACTTGGCAAGATTCCTGTTGAAGAGAGTCAGTGAGGGGCTCTGCCTAACATGGAGTGGGATTCCGTTCCAGGGTGTAGGGAGTCTCTGGGTTATGTATCTGTCCCTCCAGCACATCCTATTTCATTATGTGTTGAGGCTGACATCTCTCGCTCTCACAGCTCCGATGGATTTGGGTTTTCTGGGGTGGAGCATGTCCATTAATCCTGTGTTGGACATGGCCTTGTACAACAGGCATACAACACCTCTGTGTAGGCAGTATGTGACTGCATACAGCTGGGGTGTCTACAGCCAGGCAGCATATGACATATATTTGAGACCCTTTATCCTCTTGGTGAGGTACCTTTGAGGTCTTTCTAACTACTGCAGGTGTCGGGTAAGGTAGATCCCAAATGAGGCATTGTACTAAATTATGGGCCTGATAAGAGAACAGTATAGGGGCACAATGACCTCTGTTGACGTAGATGTGAATCATTTCATGATAAGGTATCCAATATAGACAGTCTTCCTAGCCACATTGGCAATGTGTGTGTCACATGACAGGTTACTGTCCACTTGTGTCCCTAGGTCCCTGATTACTCCTTCCATACATAATGGATTACCACCTATGTGGTAATTTGTGAGTACCTTGTTTGGTATTTGGTGAGACATTCATACTGTCCATTGTCTTCAGGACAGCCAAGTGGGGTTCCTGTGTGTGAGAGTGTGGTCTGTAGCATTCTACAGACTGTACAGCAGATGTCCTTCATGGATGCATCTGCAGTCATAACAACTGGGTTGTCCTGTCGTCAGGCAGCCCTTCAGTCGGCCGGATTCCAAAGTCGGTCCGCTTCGCTGATGTCGCACTTCACCCGACGTCATCTCTGTTGGTCTTCGGGTATAAAAGCATCAGCCGACGCCATTTTCTTCAGTCTTTCTTGCCGGCGTGGCTGAAGCAGAAGCTGTTCGCAAGTGCCGGTCGGTCGGATCCAGAGATTACTTCTACCGAATACTACCAAGACTTCTAAAGCTAAGTACCCGTTGGGGACTCTTTCTTGCCTCAGCCGATGTCAGAAAAAGTTAATAATTGTTTAACCTGTGGGAAACAAATACCTCATAAAGACTTCCACTCTTACTGCCTGCCTTGCTTAGGCCCAGCCCACGACGTAGCAGCCTGTTCGCCTGTGCTTCTTTCAACCGACGCTTAGACGCCGTTCGGAGTTTGCAGAACAGTTTTTCGGTTCTGATTTTGCGTACATTATGCCGCCGGATCCTCCGACCACGATTCTGCCAAAAACGCAAAAAAGACCGACACTTCGCGGTCCGCGGTTTCGCCGAAACCATGGTTAAGCAAATCATGAGTGTCTCGGTTTCGCCGAAACCGAGAAAACTGATCAAAATACAGCTGAATCTACCTCTACAACTGAGGTCCCTGCTAACACTCTTGAATCGGCCTCAGAAATTTTACCCACTACGGTGCTTACCACTGACTTATCAGACACCATTCCCTTGGATGTCTCTACCCCAGCACGTGGTGCTGCTAGGCCTCCAGCAGCCATGTCCATTAAGGCCTTCGCCAGGGCTAAAGCAGCCAAGACTACTAAAACAGTGCCTGTTAAACCCACCTCAACCAGGCCCTCTTCCAGTTCTCAAATGCTTACTTTGGCAGAAGATTTAATTTCATTAATTAGAGGATCTCAATCTCACCCAGACAGGGCCTCTCAGCCCCCAGAGAAGAGACCTAGGGCAGAGCCCCATCAGCCAGTGTCCTCTGATGATTCTGCTGATGAATCAGACATAACTGACCAGCCAGAGGCTCCTTTCTCCAATTTTGAAGATTCTGATGCTGAAGAATCCATTCCAGCTGCTTCCCCACCAGAAGAATTCTCCTTTGGGAAACCTTGCATGCCATGAGAACAGTTCCAATGGCAGCATCAGGATTTTTCAGACTCCAGGAAAAGACTTAGGACCTTTTTGCACCTTCCACAGCACAGGCCCTTAGCTATACCTCCTGTTCTCTCTGTGGTGGATGATGCTTTCAATGATGTCTGCTCCGCACCAGATTCTTTACCCCAGCCCCTGCCAAACCAGACAGATTTTACAGGGTGCCAGATACTCATCACCACCTTTACAAGGCCCCTCTTGCAGACCCTGAAACTATTTCCCAGGGTCCCAAGGCAGTAACCGCGACCATAGCTAAAAACCCTGTTCCTTCTGAAAGGGAAGCAAGGTCATTAGACAGATGGGGTAAAAAGGTTTACACTTCAGCCACTCTCTCAGCTAGAGCTTTAAACTGTCAGTTTCACATGATACAATACCAAGAGTTTATGCTTGATCAGTTAACTAAAAAGCTAACCACTGATGAATCTCTTGATAAGAAATATGTATTAGAAATGGTAAATAACATACAGCAAGTTAGTAACCACTCTTTAAAATGTGGCTATGATGCACTGGAGGCTTCATTTAGATCAGCCATGACTGGCACTGTAATTAGAAGGCATGCATGGCTAAAGGAGCAAGCTTTACCGGATCATGTTAAATCTAAATTGCTAGATGCTCCTATGGATAAAACAAGTTTGTTTGGTACACCTGCCCAGCAGGTTATGAAGAAAATGGAAGAAAATGCAAAATCAGTCCAGACAGTTAAAGATTTCTTGCAGGTTCAACCCCCAAGGTTTAGCAGGAACTGGCCTGCCAAAAATTGGTCCTTTCCTGACTCCACAAGACCTCAAAGGGGCAGGAATAGACGTTCCAGAGGCAGAAACCAATCCAGAGGAGGTGCCTACAGAGGACGACAGTGGCAAGGTAACAACAGAGGCACAGACTCAACACCTGCCACTACATCAACACAGCCACAGTGACTTAATCCTAAACTAGCCTACCAGGGAACAAATAGCAGCTCCTCTAGGCGGAAAGCTAACCTTATTTTCAAAAAACTGGCACCACATAACAAAGGACAAGTGGATTTTACGAACCATAGATCAAGGTTACCGGTTCCACTTCCACACTTTACCAGACAAAAGAGGAATGCCAAATCTACCTCCAAATCAAAAGACAGAGGCTCTACAACAGATAATGGAGTTAGCAAACATGAGAGCTGTGGAGAAAGTGCCAACAGCAGAGCAAGGAAAGGGGTTCTACTCCAGACTATTCCTAGTTCCAAGAAAGGAAAAAAGTTGGAGACCAATTCTAGACCTGTCCACCCTGAATACTTACATCATTGTCCCAAAATTCAAAATGCTGACCCTACAGCAACTTCTTCCCATGCTGGGCAAGGAGTGTTGGCTGGTAACTCTAGATCTCAAGGAGGCATACCTGCACGTCCCCATTCGACCAATCTGCAGAAGATACCTCAGATTTCTTGCAGGATCAGAGCACTATCAATTCTCAGCATTGCCCTTTGGCTTATCTACTGCGCCCAGAGTATTCACAAAATGCCTGGCATCAGTAATCGCCATTGCAGACTACAGGAATTCAAATTTATCCATACCTGGACGACTGCCTGATACAAGGAGACAACAAAAGCAAGCTGACAACAGATTTACAAAGGGTCATTTACTTGCTTCAAGCACTGGGATACACAGTCAATTTACAAAAGTCAAGACTGATACCATCCCAGACAAGGACTTTCCTGGGAGCGGAATTGGACACAGTAAGACAAATGGCATTCCTAACTACAGAAAACAAAAAGAACTCCCTCTTTACTTCTTGGCACTAACAAAACTGAACAAGTTAACAGCAAGAAAGGTTCTGCAGGCCTTGGGTTTCATGGCATCATGCATAATCTTGGTTCCATTTGCCAGACTACATATGAGAAAACTACAGTGGTACCTAAAGAATTTATGGTCCCAACACAGACACAGCCTAGAAACGGAAATCCCACTAATACCATGCTTAAAACAGGAGTTCCTATGGTGGGCTCAGGCATGCCAGTCAAACCCAGGCCTGCCCTTTCGCAAGGGTCAAGCAAGCCAGACCATCACAACAGATGCTTCAGACCTAGGATGGGGGCATATGCTGGACAAATGCGCATAAGGATTGTGGACACAGGACCAACTTCACCTGCACATCAACCTAAAAGAAATGCTGGCAGTAAAACTGGCAATCCAAAAGTTCAGACCATTTCTCAAGGAGGACCACTTGATGATAAGGACAGACAACACCACAGTCATGTGGTACATCAACAAACAGGGAGGCACTCATTCTTACCCCCTATGCAGAATGACTTTGGAGCTGTGGACCCTGGCACTCAGCTACAACATCCAGTTACAGGCAATATTTGTGCCAGGAAAAGAAAACTCTCTAGCAGATATGTTAAGCAGGACCACATCGGATGCCCACGAATGGCAGCTGCACCCGGATATCTTCAAGACCATCTCGAAGAAATGGGGAATGCCTCAGATAGATCTATTTGCATCACCTTTCAATCACCAGCTCAAAAAATTCTACACAAGGGCATTCCACCCACTAGCATGGAAAGTGGACTCGCTCTCCTTCAGCTGGAAAGGCCTAACAGCATATGCATTCCCACCTCTTCCCTTGATACACAAAGTACTACTAAAAATCAAGGAGGAACGTCCAAGGATAATCCTGATAGCTCCAAACTGGCCAAGACAGCATTGGTACCCACTGCTGAGGAGCATGTCTCGGAACAATATGTGGCCAATACCCCTGATGCCTTTGATGCTAACTCAGAACAACTTCAGCACCATGCATCCAAACCTAAAAACGCTGCAACTGACTGCATGGAACATCACATAGCAGCTGCTAATACAGAACTTTCACAAAGAATTAAAGACATTATTCTTGAAGCACGCAGGCCTTCAACTAGAAGGAATTATGCTGGGAAATGGAAAAGGTTTGTCATTTGGAGTTCTGAAAGAGGAAAAGATGTATCAAACATAGATATGCCTAACATTCTGGAGTATCTGGCCGAACTACTTCATTCAGGCCTGTCCTACTCCTCCATCAAGATTCATGCATCAGCTATTTCAGCAGAATACAGCTTTGATCCACCTGTTTTTTCACACCCTTTGCTCAGGCAGTTCCTCAGAGGAATCAAGAATGTAAAACCTCCAAGGAAGCCACCATTGCCAGCTTGGGACTTGAACTTTGTGCTAGAAAAATTGACACTATCACCTTTTGAACCAGCAGCAACAGCAGACCTACAACACCTGTCATGGAAAACTGCTTTCCTACTGGCAATTACTTCAGCAAGGAGGGTTTCAGAACTACAGGCCTTAATGGCAGTGCAACCCTTTCTAATCTTCCACCAAGATAGAATGTCCATGAGGACTAATCCTACATTTATGCCTAAGGTGGTATCCAGAGTGTCTTTAAACCAAGCAATCCACCTACCTACCTTCTTTCCCAACCCACAAAACAGAGGGGAAAGAATACTGCATACCTTGAATGTACATAGACAGCTACGCTACTACTTGGACAGAACAAAAAATAGCAGAAAGACTGACCAACTTTTCGTAGCCTATGCAACAGGAAGGGAAGGAAAAGCTATTTCCAAACAGACAATCTCCAAATGGATAGGAAATTGCATACGATTCTGTTACTCCTTCCATGGAAAACCAATTCCACAGAACATAAGACCTCATTCTACAAGGGCAACAGCCACTACCACAGCCTTCTTACGAGGAGTGGCTACCAAAGACATTATTGAGGCGGCTACTTGGACCTCCGTGCATACATTTGCCAAGCATTATAATTTACCTCTATATTCCAGATCCCGAACAGGGTTTGCCACTGCTGTTCTGCAAGGGATCCTAAACACACCATAATCTACTTTTATCCTCCTCCCCTAGTTGGCTATGGTATTCTACCCAGTTGTTATGACTGCAGATGCATCCATGAAGGACATAGTACAGTTTTGTACCTACCATAAATGTAGATGTCCGAATTGGATAGCATCTGCAGTCAGGATTACCCTCCCTCCTTCCCTCTGTGGTACTCCTAGGGTGTTTACCCTTCTAATAGCTAGCTAGTGGGGATTTCTTTCATGGTGTATTTGTTTGTATTTATGTACATACATGCTTATTTTTGTGTTTACCTCTATCTTTTGGAAACATTGGCATCTATCCAAAAATTTTAGCCTTCTATAGGGCTTCTGGCATCTGGGGCAAGAAACACTGAAGAAAATGGCGTCGGCTGATGCTTTTATACCCGAAGACCAACAGAGATGACGTCGGGTGAAGTGCGACATCAGCCGAAGCCGGACCCGGACTTTGGAATCCGGCCGACTGAAGGGCTGCCTGACGACAGGACAACCCAGTTGTTATGACTGCAGATGCTATCCAATTCGGACATCTACATTTATGGTAGGTACAAAACTGTACTTTTTGCCTATGGTTGGTTGCACATGTGTGGTCTCCGATGCTTCGTGCATTGTCAGTTACCTGGACGTGTGGGTATCTGTGCTGAATATGGATACTCCCCCTCCTTTTATGTTTTGGTCCAGGTTTTGGGGACATAACGCATGATATGAGGTATAACCTGGTAGTGCTGGTGTGCTGTCAGGAGCCTTGCTGCAGGTTTCTGTCACTGCATGGACATCGATGTTCTCCATACTGGGGAGGGCCTCGGGAGCATGCATGTTGAGGTTTACACGTCTGGCATTGGGCAGCATTACCCTTATGTTTCTTTCCACTTATGTTTTCTAGGGAGGTGGGTTAGTCTTTTCAGCCTTGCCTACAAAAGGCTCTATGGAGGTGGCAAGAGCCTTATCCAATATCCAGACGCCCAGGGGTAACAGGTGCAAACCATCCCTGGCACAGCAGCATGGCTTGTCAAGCATGACATCCCAAGCAGACAGACATTGGATCCCCTTGGAATGGCACCAATAATTGTGCCAGTTGTTAAAGCTGATCATTCTGTGTTTGTACTGTGGCATCATTCTTGGTGAGGGTAGGATGCTGCACACGGTCAGTGTCATACCGGCATGAACTACATAATCGGAGAGCTCATCTATGTCTCTTTTCATGTAGTTCGGGGAGGTACATCTCAGGTCATTCACACCAGCATGGACAATGACTACATCATATTTCTTCTAGCTTTGGGGTGACCTGCGTACTTGTGTTATGTGGCATATTGTAGCAGCCTACAGGCAGCTTACTGTACCCCTTCCCTTGTTCAGTCTGGTGAGCAGGACAGCAGTGTGTCTGACTATGGAGTCACCTATTACAACTGTATCAGGCATGTTGTTTCTCCTTCTGGCCTGTGACTGTTTGGCACACCAGCTTTGTGTACTATGTGTTGCATGTGCTATGTTTGGGGGTAGTGGTTGCTTGGGTGTCTGCTTTGGAGGCCTCTGTTGATGTGGTGTGTTTGTAATTAGAGCCTCCGGGAATGTTTTTCTGTGTTTATGTCTTTGGTTTGCAGTTGTGATAGGTCTATGTGAGACTGGGCTTGTGGTGTGTGTGGTTACCTTCTCCTCCTGACTAGTTTTGACAGTACTGAGTTGAGAGAGCTCAGCCTCCGGTTTGGATAAATGGTTGCATCTCTCACATATATTTGTATTTCTTGGGGGGAGGTGAGGGTTGTCTGTGTAGATGGGGCAGGTATAACATTTCCTCAAGATTCACAGATTCAGCTTGTTGTAGCTGGCCTTAGTGGATTGTATGAGTGGACATATTTTATTGCTATATTACTGATCAGAGATTACTTCCCTTTTTATGTTTGCTCTATCATGTAGTAGGTTCCTCATTCTCTTGCATGGTTTGGTAATGGCTGGGGTCCACCATGCCAGATGCCTGCGTGTATGGCATTGTGTCTTGGTTTTATTTGGGATTGCATAATCCATGCATTCCTGGCAGTGTTCATGGAATGCCTGTACAACAGGTTCTGAGGTGTGACCCATATTTTTCACCTGCACAGGGCCTTTAATGGATTCCACATCAGTTTGGAGGAGTGCAACTTTTGCTTTACACATGTTTTTTACTGTGGTTTTCTGGCCAGGGACTGTGGTCAGGATGTATATATCCGGTGTGATTACTCTATGGTCTGATCTTACCAGTAAGGGATACACTTCTGATGTTGCCATCCAGTACCCATGTTGCTGATTATCACATCCAGTATGCTTACCCCTCTTGTGGGAGTGGTACGTTGTTCCTGGGCATTTTGGTTTATGGATTCTAGGAACCTTTGTCCTAGAGTGTTGGAGCTAGAATAATGCTCCCAGTCTATGTTTGGGTATTTTCAGTCACCCAATATAATGTGGTTTGGAGGGCTTGATATATTCATGTATTCCAACATAGGCCAAGTGCAGTTCCTGGTGTTAGGATGGTAGTCTGTAGCAGGCTATAAACTGGGAGGCAGTTTTAGCCACTGTTAATTGACCATGGCTAGTCCATGCTTCTTCTTGTTGTGGTACCAACATGGGGGTTTGGTTATCCTTGACAATTATTGCTAGTCACCCTCCTTTTGTAGCTTGTTCCATGTTTTGAGGCTGCACAGCACAGTATGAGGTGTAACCTGGTAGTGTTAGGGTGCTGTTGTGAGCCTTGACCCAGTTTTCTGTTACAGGACAGATATCAACATTCTCCATACTGGGGGAGTTTAGACTGCATGCATCTTGCTGTTTAGACTTCTGGCATTGGGTAGCATTACATCTAGGTTCTTATCCCTTGTGATACCTATGGAGATGGATTTGTGCTTTGTGCCTTACCTATTCAAGGCACGCTGTGAGTAACAACAGCCTTTGCCAGTATCCATAAGTCCAGGACTGATAGGTGCATGCCACCCCTAGCAGGTGGAGCATCATGTAATGCTCAGCATGTCATCCCAGGCTGGCACACATTGGATCCCCTTTGACTAACAGCAATACTTCAGCCAATTATTGCAATTGATCATCTCATCTTTATATTGTGGCATCATGCTTGGTGAGGGTAGGATGTTAGTCAGGGTCATCAAACTTGAATATACTACATGGTGTTACATTGCTTAACACATGGCAATCATGCCTCAGGTGGTGCTGCAGGGCTGCCTCTGTCGGATGCACATACTACACTCCCTGTACATGTTTGAGAGCAGGTTATGTCATTTTAGGCATCCCTGTTATTATATGAGTGAGTCAGAGAGGGATATCATTCCCAGGGTTCCTACTGAGTCAGTGTATGTGCTATGCGTTGCCTCTTTGCCAAGGCCAGGGCATACTGGGCATGCCTCCTTCTGTCTACTGGGGCAGGCTCAGGTTGTTCCTCCTCTGAGTCACGCTCTGCCTGTGATGGCCTTGGCAATGGTGGGGGGCTGTTTGGCCCTGCCCTATGCTGGTCCTGCTGCAGCTGTTTTCGCAAGATCATATTATGTAGCATAGCACATACCATGACAATTTGGGTACATGTGGTTGGTGAGTACTGCAAGGCTCCACCAGATGTGTCCAGACACCGGAACCGTGACTTGAGCAGCCCAAACACACGCTCTATTACATTACGTGTTTGTGCATGTGCCTCATTATGGCGTTCCTGTTCAGGTGTGTGTGCGTTTCTGATGGGTGTCATCAGCCATGGCTTCAGTGCATAACCTTCATCCCCCACTAGGTGTCCATGTGGGATGTCCCCATTGGCAAATGTCTGGTACAGCTGCATCAAATGCCAGATATGGGAATCATGGTGGCTCCCAGGGCAGCCAGCACACACATTCATTATTATGCCCTGGGCATCACACACGACCTGGCAGTTGATGGAGGGGAAGCCCTTGCAGTTTATGTAGGCCCTACCCCGCTCACCAGCTGGTGCTTTGATGCGTATGTGCATGCAGTCTATTGCACCCACTAACTCAGGGTATTCCGCTATTTGCTGGAAGAGACGCATATTGCTGGCCAATACCTCACGGGCATTGGGGAAATATACATGATCACCGACATGTGCTGACATGGCATCCAGGAACTGGTGCAGTACCCTGGAGGCTGATGCCTATGATATCCCCATCATATCACCAGTTGGTCTCTGGAAGGTACCTGTTGCTAGTATTCTTAGGCCAACACATACCTTGGTTTCCACTGGGATGGGTTCCCCTCTGTTAGTTCTGTGTGTGAGGCGTGGCCTGCACAGCTCGACAATTTGCTGCAGGAGGTGTCTGTCCACTCTATAGCGCTCCACTATCTCCAGCTCATGTAACCCGTGGTAGGTGACCCTGGGCCTGTACACTCTTCTCCGTCTCCTCACTGTGGGTTGTCTGGCACCATTTGCATTGTCACCACCCTCAGCAAGTTGCCTATGTCTCCTTATGACAGCTATGGCAGCCCCTAGCATTTCTGCTCTGAGTTCAGCTTTTTCAGTTTTCACTTCTAATAGCTTACTCCTGTCTTGCAGTGTCTCTTGAGAGAAACATCCTGCACTGCTGTTTGCAGAGTTTTAAGTGCTTGGCTGGGCTACTATTCTGCCTGTGTAATTGCCTGCTTCTAATTGTTTTCACCTGCTAGCTCCAGCAGTATTCCCTGCTAGCTTCCTACCAATTCTGTTGCTTCCTTTTTCCTTTCTGTTTCCTTATGGGGGAACAACACGCATACCAGCGGAAACACGCTCACAGTGGCTTACATGCGCGCACACATGCTTACACAGTTTAGAATCTACTTATTCAGGTTAAAACACGCGCACACCAGTGCAAACAGTCTTACAAGTCTGCCAACAGGCTCCCACATGCTCAGTCTGCCTTACACGCGCACACACTGCCCTACTTGCACCTCCTGGCACGCACACGTGCGCATGCACGCCCAGCAAGAAACTTTGGTGTTGGCTACAGTGTACACCTTCCATTTCTTGACTTTCCCATGCTTATTTTGTGGCACTCCTCTTTCCATGATATGTGTCTGACATCTGTCATGTAACACTGACCTCCAATGAACTGCATTTCTTTCTGCCATTCCCCCCTGTGATGTCACCTATCCCCTACTTTGTTCCTCCCCCTTATGTAACTCTTGCACTACTCAGAATGTGCTCATTTGCTATGTGACAGTGGAATTCAGTATCCTAACACTCATTTACATCAGATTGCCTACTAATGCTTAGTTACATGTCTTAGACTCAGCTTCCCCCCTTAGCAACCACTAAACGGTGGCCATGTTGTTTTTGGTCTGCTGGTCCCTGCATTGTAAATCCATGTATTGCATAAAACCCACATTTGTGGGTTTATAACCTTCATTTTTATGTTTTATATAGTGCAGCCCGTTTGCGCGGGGCTGTGCTGCATTTAAAACATCGGCAAAAAAAAATATTTATTTCTCATATTTGCATCGGGGTACCTTGCCAATGGCCACATATTTGGCCATTGGCATGCTGCCTGACACATATGCACCCTTTATTTGGAGCTGACATGGCTCCATTGTGTTATTTGCAGAAACGTACTCAGTTGTCAACCGAGTACATTTCTGCAGCTAACACGGCTCTTACACGGGCTGGTTTGGGCTTCGTGGATCGCTAATCTACCTCATTTGCATGCCTTTCGGCTGCAAGTGAGGTGATTAGCATATCCACGCCCAGTCCGTGTAAGAGATGTTTTAGCTGGTCTCTTACATGGAATTTCGGGCTGTTCCTGGATCGCGAGGGCTGCATGGAGTCTTACACTACTCTTAGACTCTGTGCAAGCCTTCGTGAATCCTGCCCATAGATTTAAATATAAATATAGATATAACAGAGAGTGGGTGGGAAAATGGAGATATATTGTAGAGAACTTTGTTTAGACTTCTAAGTATTGGGGGTATTATTATATTCCTTATAATATATTATTATTTATGTTGTGTATATCTAACATTCCTGTACAGGTGAGCCATGTTTTTTATCTTAGTGATGTCCAATACTTGGATATGGGGCTCATTTTTATCTCTTCTTTACAGGTTCATCATTTACCTTGGTCTGGAAGCATGAACAGCAACATTTTGTATTAAAGGTTATTACACATACAAATGATATCAGCAACCCATAACATTTTTTTCTAAGTTTGCTCGTGGCTATATTTCAAAGAGTATTGGAATTGAGTGCTAAAGGGAGTCCAGAGCATACACACTGGTTTTGTAGTTTTCTGAATTGCTCCACTATGGTGAATTATTTCATTAGCATGTATTTCACCTACTTTTCACCTACATATTTTCATCTACATTTCACACTGAGCTAATCGAAGGAAGGACACTGAGCAAACTCTGATCTATAATATATAACATTAAGTATCCTGTTTTTTTCTTATTTGTTTGAGTTATTTATAGCACTTTGTCTACTGTATACTTTTCTAGCTAGTTTCACTGTGTGTGAGGTATTAACAGGAAATTGTCCTCTTTTATTCAGCATCTGTTGTGTTGTTTGTTTCTGATAACTTGTTGCAGTTAGAAGCTTTTTCTAGAGCCTCCTTTATCTGTTTAGAACTTTCATTTAAAGGCTCACTGCTGCTTTTCTGCTGTGAGAAACATTTCTGCAGTTTGTTTCTAAATAGTGTGGCTATTTGTAGCATTGTCTATATTCAGGCTTGTGTTTGGGCCTAGTGTTTGTGGAGGCTGTGTGTCTGAGCACATGTTCAGGGACATCTTGGTTTAGCCAAAGCCATCAGGCATTTCAGTGATAGAGGATTGTTTAAGGTCATTGACTGACTGAGGTCACCTGGACTACAGCTTAGAGTAAGCACCTCATTGGTTCTTTTGAGCTTTTTTTTAAAAGTTGTCTCAGGTTTCAACTTTCTGTTATCTAAGAAGGTAAGTTTGTGAGTGTTTCTGCCATTTCACACTGAGCTAATCGAAAGAAGGACACTGAGCAAACTCGGATCTATAATATAGAGCATTAAGTATCCTGTTTTTTTGCTTATTTTTTCGAGTTATTTATAGCACTTTGTCTACTGCATACTTTTTTGCTAGTTTCACTGTGTGTGAGGTATTAACTGGAAATGATCCACTTTTGTTAAGCATTTGTTTGGGTTGTTTGATTCTGATAACTTGTTTGCAGTTAAAAGCTTTCTCTAGAGGGTCCTTTATCTGTTTAAAACTTTCATTCAAAGGCTCACTGCTGCTTTTCTGCTGTGAGAAACATTTCTGCAGTTTGTTTCCCATCCTCCCTCCCTATTGGTATGCTGTTCTTATAGTTGGTGGCTTTGCAGTTGCCCACGTCTACTGTAAATTTGATCTAGGACACTCCTCCCAGTCTAGTGTTAGTACCTCATTCTACCTAATACAGGTAGAACATTTGAGAAGGCCAATCCACTTAGTTTCTGCTTCTCCTCTCTCCCTTTCCACTTTAAAAAAAAATTCTAAGCTTGTTTCCTGCCTTTCCTGTGGGTAGTCTAGTCTGGATACAGATTTGCTGTGTCCAGGACTGTTTGTGGGCTTCTGAGCCCCCAAGCCTTTCTGTGTTGGAGGGAAGCCTTCTAGCTTAATTTTGTTTCTTAGAACTAGCCATTTTTTTAGTTTCAGCACTCAAGTCTGTTTCTTTGAGCTCAGCACTTGTTCAAAACTCATTGTAAGCACTAAATAAGTTACAAATTACTACAGCACTCAACTTTCCTCACTTGTCTAGAGGAAAACAGTTTCTAGTACTTAACAAATAAGCACCTATCCAGGCATGTCTAAGGGTCAGCTCCCGGTGTTTTCTCCTGTCTACCTGATGAATCTGGCCATCTTGGGGCAACGCAGCAATTGCCTCATGTACACAGACAACCCTCTCCTCCTACCACCCAACACTACAACCTGTGAGAGATGCACTTATATAGCCAAACTGGAAGTAAAGCTCTCTTCACCCAAGACTGAACTAGACAGTCAAGAGGATAAGGTAAACACTTGCACCACACCATGCTCAACACATAGTCCCTCAAAACCTACACAACCAAAACACACACATAGAGACACAAAGCACACACCTACATTCGTGGAGACTCTCAGTAAAAACATGCCCAAGCAACAGGGATCTCCAAAGCAGAAAAACAAGCAACCTCCACCCCCCAACACAACCCAAATGACACATAGCCCACAAACTCAATGTGCCACTCAACCACAGCCCATAAGGCATAACAATGAACCCAACACTCTTGTCATAGGTGACTCTATAGTCAGGCACACTGATGTTCCCCTCACCAGGCTAAACAAGGAGAAAGTTACTGTCAGCTGTCTGTCAGGTGCCAGGATCCGCCACATAATGCATGCACTTAGGTCACTCCACAACAAGTACAAATATGATTCTGTCATTGTCCATGTTGGTGTGAATGACATGAGACGTACCTCCCTGGACTACATGAAAAGGGACATGGAGGAGCTGTCTGATCTTGTAGCCCAGGCAGGTATGACCCTAGCACTGAGTAGCATCCTGCCATCACCCAGAATGATACCACAGTACAAGGACAAAACGATTCACTTCAACAATTGGCTAAGCTTCTGGTGTCATTCTAAGGGGATCCAGTATCTGTCTGCCTGGGATGACATGATCGACAAACCATGATGCTTTGCCAGAGATGGCCCGCACCTGTCACCCCTGGGATTCTGGATACTGGCTAAGGCTGTAGCCACCCCTATAGTGCCTTTTTTAGGCAAGGTTCAAATGACAAATTCACCACTGTAACAGGTACAAGCAGGCAGAATCTGAGCATATTGCTACTCAATGCTAGAAGTCTAAACCTCAAAATGCACTCACTCGAGGAACTCCTTAAAATGGAGAACATCAACATCTGTGCAGTGACAGAGACCTGGTTCAAGGCTCCAGAGAGTATCCCTGCATTACCAGGCTATAATTCATACCACACCTTTCGGCCACCTAACCTGGACCAAAACACTAAAGGAAGAGGCGTGTCCATATTCATTATGGATATCCACACCTCAAGGCTAGTTGCTCAGCATAACACATCCGAGATTATCCAAGTGAAAATAGCTCAGGGCAAGACCGCAATCCAAATTGTTGCTTGCTACAGATCCCCCACCATGTCCCAGGATTCCCACTCCTCATTTCTTGATACACTGGAAAATATTAGGTTACAACCTAACACCCTAATAATGGGCGATTTCAACTACCCCACCATTAACTGTGAAAACTGCTCGTGTACCAACTCTTGTGCAAAACATTTTCTGGAATTCATAAATTCCAATGCCTTGGATCAACTTATCCACACCCCCACCAGGGGCAGCAATATCCTAGACCTGGTTATTACCAACATGGGCAACCGGTGCTCCACACCAGAGGTCAATTCCTCGTTGGTTAGATCCAACCACAAGGTAATCACTCTAGACATCTACATCCCTCCCCCATCCCCATTAGGGAAACCACTGTAAAAAAAATTCTCCAAAGCCAACTTCACGATTCTTAAGACAGAAGTGGCAAACTTCATGACACCCATGCTGGCAGACAATAGAGGTATGACTGCTGAATCCTGCACAAATGCACTTTATAAGCACTTACACGAGTGCATGGATCGTGCAATCCCTAACAGAGCCAAGATGCTATCCTCCAAAAAAAGGAAGCCAATCTGGTGGTCCCCTGCCATAAACAAACTCTACAACAGAAGAAAGAAACTGTTGCAAAAAAGAGTAAAATCCCATGACTGGAGAAACTCCCTGGTCAGCCTCAGTAAGAAGCTGAGATCCCCCATAAAATCCTCCAAAGCTAGTTATGAAAACAAAATCGCCACTGACTATAAAGACAACCACAAAGCATTCTATAGCTATGTCAAGAATCTCAATGGCAACACTCAGATCTGCTCTGAGTTACAGAACAATGGCGCTAAATATACAGAACCAACTGATATTGCCAACATCCTGGCAGATAGGTTCAGTGCTAACTTTAGCCCCATCTCATCCCCTAAAGGGCACATCTCTATACCAGAAGAATGCAAAGTTCCTGTAATCATGGCTGCACAGGTAAAAAACACACTCTCCAAAGCCAAGAACACAGCATCCATAGGACCTGACAACATCCCAGGCTGTGTTCTACATGAACTTCAGAACGAACAGGCACCCCACCTAAGTACCATGTTCAATCATAGCCTCACCTCAGGCTATGTGCCCACTGAATGGTACACAGTGACAGTTATCGCACTCCACAAAGGGGTAGCCACCACAGACCCTGAAAACTACCACCCCATTAGCCTGATGAGCCTGGTCTGCAAGGCTATGGAACATATCATCATGGAACTTATAAACAATGACATTGGTAATCTCCAAACTCAGGACCCCACCCAGTTTGAGTTTGTAAAATGCAGATCATGTCTCCTAAACCTGATAGACTTCTTTGAAGCAGTCACCAAAGCCGTAGATGAGGGTAAGGTGGTTCACACAGCCTATCTAGACCTCGCCAAGGCTTTCGACACCATCCCCCACTCTGGAATTATAGATAAACTCACTAAACTAGGTATAAATCCCAATGTCACAAGATGGGTTGCCAAATGGCTCACTGACAGAACCCACACTGTGAAAGTAGCAGACTCCAAATCCAACTTCAGATCAGTGACAAGTGGAGTACCACATGGTTCAGTCCTGGGTCCTCTCCTGTTTTGTATCTACTTTTCTGAAGTATAGGCTAACATAGAAAGCCTTTGGCTAATGAAGTTCGCAGATGACTGCAAACTAGGAGCCATAATCAAAACTCCAAAAGATGTCGACATCTTACAAAACAGCCTCGCTGAGACAGATGCCTGGTGTCAAAGCCATGGCCTCAAGCTCAATGCCAAAAAGTGCATTGTCATCCCTTTTGGTAAAAACTCTGTACCCATGAACTACCACATAGGCGGTAGTCTACTTAACACCAAAAGTGTGATAAGAGACCTTGGGACACAGGTGGACAGTAGTCTCCTTTGATAATCATATCACCACAGTAGTCAGGAAATCCTTCTATGTGGCACACCTCATCACAAAAGGTTTCTCATCCAGGAAAAAAGAGGTCATTGTTCCCCTCTACTCGTCACTTATTAGACCCATTATAGAGTACAATGGCCCTTTTGGTATGTACCTCACAAGACATCTACAACAACTGGAAAGGCTGCAGAAATACCTCACAAAGAGGATTACCAGCCTCAAACAGATACCCTACGCAGACCTTCTAAAAAAGCTGCAGCTTTACTCCATCACATATCGCCTACTCAGAGGCGATCTCTGCCTAACACACAAAGCTATGTCAAACACAGAGCTTTTGGACATGCTCCACTTAAAGAAATCCCAATCCCTATGAGCTACATGCTCTAGGGACCTAAACCTTGTCACCACAATCAACAGAACATGCTGGAGGGATAAATTCCTGTCCCAGAGTCTTCCCATACTCTGGAACAAACTACCTGTCTATATCAAACAAAGCTCCTCATTAGCACTCTTCAAGAAAAATCTTGATGATTGGATGGGAGATAGGAAATTCACCCCGGGATCACTTCTGTGGCTCTGCTTGACAGTGGCACAGGAAAATAATTTTCTTGGGTGGAGAAAGCCAGGGTACCTTTTGGCTAGGCTTATATAGGCCCTAGGGCCAATAGCCTAGTACCTACCTATGAACCTATGAACTTATGCTTTCATTAGCATATTCTGCCACTTGCCCTTATTTTGAAGCTGGGCACCTTCTGCAGACCTGTTTAATGAATAGAAATTAGCTCTCTCACTGCTGCTCGTCACGCACATCATTCTTGAATCCTTGTTTAATGGTTTAAACTAACTACTGTTTGAATTCTGACTGTACATTTTTGTCTCTTTATTGTATTAATATGCATTTTAATACATATTCCCCTTTGTATTCTTCTACATTGTTGCTATATATAGTAATTTTACATCCAATATTTCTTCCATTTTATTCTTCTGCGTTACTGTTATAGGCGCTATTTTCTATAAATGCTTCTTCTGTTTAAATACACAATTTTCCATTTACCTTGAAGTTGTATTCTTTGGCTGAGCCTGAGAATGGTGCTTGAAGTCAGTGCTCTACCACAGTTAACAAACTGAAATAAATATATAAATAATTTATGATGAAAGTGAAAATTGACCGATATTCTACAGGATTTCTTTAGAGTGGATAAAGCAGACTGCAAAAGGATATTGTTCTTCATAACAGGAATGTTCAAGAACTTCTGGACACAATCTGAAATTACAAGATAAATGATTTGGGGAAAATACATGAATATATTATTTTACCTACAGGATAGCTATGATTGGTAGAGCCTTTCTGAAGTGGCAGTGATTTCAAAACAAATAACTGATTTTAAGTTTACATAATTCAAATGAATAGTTGATAAAAGGTAGAAAAAGGAGAAGCTGTTCCTTAAATAAGCTCTGCACCTTATATGGTCATATGGATATGGCCATATAGATAAGGAAACAAGCAGAATAAGTGAGCCAAATGATTTTCAGCTGCCAACATATTTATTTTGTCTCCTTGTAAACAACATGACAATGTGAGGTACTGTCAGCTATGCTAGGAGAAGTAGGGCAGTGGATGTGTAACATATACCAGCACAGCTGGCTGGAATTTTTTTAAAGAATTATATGTCATTTGTATATCAAACTAACTTATACAAATGCTTGTGTTGAAAAATGTATTTGTAAAGCTGCTTGTGTTAAAACTGTATCAACAGTGTGTCCTGCTGGACAGAAAAAGAAATATACATGTATTATTGTAGCTATTTAAATGTATATGTTTTAACAGAGGATACTGAAAGAGAAGAGGTTAATCTCAAACTTTGAAAAATAGTAAAAAATTAAATTACTGGGCCTAGGCCATAAAGAGGTCATTTCACAATTTTGAATGAAGCCAGAGACACAATGTCTGTAAGAAGTATGATTTATTAGCTCCTGCAGGAAGAGTGGAAGTGTTTTATGGTTTAATGACTTCCAGGAGCTGCAGCAGATCTTAGCAAGGCTTTGTGTGTGTGTATTATTGGCACATAGGTGCTAAATGCTGGCAGTTTCTAGCAATGGGGAGTTGCATGGGAACCAGAAGTCAGATGACCAGATGTATGTGATGTCATTCTGTAATCCATTACTAAAATAATGTTTAATACTAGGTGAGACTAAAGTCTCTTTGCAGTCTGTTTTTGGAACCTGACATTGAAGGATCACTTACCTTCTTTATCTTGTCTTGCTCTAGTAAGTGACCAGGGAATTGTGACTCTTGAGATCAGTCAGGGAAATATAGTGAGATTAGTTAAGTATTATTTTTTGTAACTGTGTGAACCTGTCCACCTGTGTTATTTTTAATATTTCCTGTGATTGAAACTCTGGTGTTTATTGTAAATTGATATTTAGTATTTTCATGTTGTTTTATTATTTATTATTAAATATATTTAAACTTTTCCTTGTGGCTGGTCCTTTAGAGAATATTTTAACCTTTGAGAGTACTCATACCTGTTTGGTGACTGTGGTTACTCCTGAAAGCCTACAATTTGTATTAATATTAACTTCACTCAGTATAATTGAGTACCCTTGTAAGATCCCTAGAGTAGCTGGCTTGGGAGTGTCTGGTAGCAGTAACTATCTTATAGTCTGGGCCAAAGGGGCATAGCTAGTAAACCTGTGCCAACCTTTCCCAGAGAGTCTATATCAGATCATCGAAATCTTCTTTCATCGATGGCATATTCATTGACCCCTATCCATTGAAACTAACTTCAGCAAACACTGACATTTGTTGCAGTCTAAGTAACCAATTGGCCACTATCTCACCGAAACACAAATCGTACTAATTCAGACCCACTCAAGTGGGGGGGCTTTGACCCCCCAACTATATATCCCAACTCCGAGATCACACTACGGTGGGAAAAAGGGCAAAGTTGTGGTGTTGTCCAATTGGTTACTTACCCTGTAAAAAATGTTGATGTTTTCTGAAGTTAGTTTTGATAGATAGGGGTTGATGAATAAGCCAATGATGAAAGAAGATTTCAATGAACTAATATAGACCCTTTCCCAGGTGTATATGTGTGTGTGTGTGTGTGTGTGTGTGTGTGTGTATGTGTGTGTGCATCAGCTACTTAGAGCAGGAACATGAAGCACTGGTTTCACAGAGAGAGAGAGTGGTGGAAGACTTGGCTTGGACACTAAGCTGAGGACTTAACTCTGCAGCTGTGTCGGTGGGGAGCCTTACTGGTGACCTGGGGAGAGACAGAGAGAGAGAGATAATCCCAGACCCTGGGCTGAGTGTCTTCCCTTTGTGCTCTTAAGAGAAATTGTGCTTGATGCAGAGAGTTTCATCTGGAAATACTGGATGCATCTATTTTTGTTCCAAGTGAATGTCCTTCTCCAGTGTCAGTGGTGAGGATTCAGGCTCCTTGATTAGTGGAGATGTCACATATTGGTGCGCACTGGTGTGGATATTAATTGAACTTTTGTAGCCTGTAAGCAGTTGTCACTGAAGGTGTGTATTCTCTGCAGCCACAAGGTAAACATTCAGAGTTTCATTTCACAACACATTTTTTTAGTTTCGTTTTCTCAGGGAAAGCAGGCAAAGATGTCAGCAGAGGATTATGGCACACTGACAAAGAATCAGTTGTTCAAGGTGTGTGTCGCTCATCCCTCTCTAGTATAGATGACAAACAGGTGGGGCAGTTCTTTTATATGCTTTATTACATAGAAACATATCAGGATGGAGCATAGCAAAATATAAACAAACTGATTGACAGACTACACATACATGCATGCTTACAGCTCAACAGCTTACTACCAAATGGCAGTCAGGCTCGCACATAAGCTGTACACACATACTGATCTACATCCTCCCTCTTAAATAGATTGACCTGAATGAAATGACATTGAAATAAGACATGCAATAATATAGACATTAGAAACAAACACAGTGTTCATGTCCAAGTTGCCGTGTATCTGTAACATGGTCTGGAAATGCGACCTGATCTAGTAGTATGTTAATCAGAACTGGGTTTAGCAACAGGGACAGTCTTCAGTGAACAGCTCATACCAGGAACTTTGGGATTCATCTCAGGAACAGGGATATTTAGTTGAACATCCTCTGGAACTGGAACGCTGGATAACTCACTCTGAGATAAAGAGTCTTTCTCACAGGCTAGGTGCTGTTGTACAGGCTCAGACACTGGCATCAAATGTCTCCGATTCCACCTAAACTCTATACTCCTTGTGATTCCACAATGTATGATCTCAGCTCTAGACAAATATTCTTCATGACTTCAATCCAGCTATAACCTTTGCACATTTGCATTCTCACTGTCTCAGCTTCACATAATAGGTTGAGTGATTTGCTGGATTTGTCATAAGACTTCTGGGCTAGGCATTTCTTTAACAGATGGACTTTCACAGATCTGTTATTCTTAGCATTTGGAACCAGTAAACTACTGCTGACTGGTAATGTGGTTCCGGTGTGTGTCGACAGAAGTCTCTGGGCAGGTGAACCAAGATGTTTATCTTGAGGAATATTTCTGAGATTCAAGAGATTCAGGAAAACATCACTATTGTCTTGTTTTGACTTCTCAGCTAACTGTTTCACACTTTGAACTATACATTCTGCTAAACCATTTGACTGTGGATACTCAGGACTACTCGTAACATGGATAAAGTCACATTCATTGGTGAATCTTTTGAATTGCTGGCTAGTAAACTGTGTGCTATTATCAGAAGTAACTTTGTGCGGACCACCATGGATTGCAAAATGACACTTCATCTTAATAATGACACTACTGGATGCTAGGTTAGGAAGTAAGTCAATCTCAAACCAGTTGGAATAAGAGTCTACTAACACCAAGTAATGTTGGCAATTCCATTCGAAAATATCTATGGCTACTGTCAACTAAGGTATTTCAGGAATATGGTTTAGCTGAAGTGGTTCCTTCTGCTGATGTGGCTTTGTACTATTACATACAGAACAAGATGAAAGCATTCTCTCAATGTCTTGTGGCATAGATAGCCAAAAATACTAGTCTTCTCACCTTCCTTTTAATATAATCAGTTCCTGGGTGGCCACGATGCAAGATAGTAATATACTCTAGTTGCAAAGACTTTGGGAAAATCACTTTTGGGCCTTTCATAACAATACCATTGTCAGACAAAATCTCATCTCTGTAAGGAAAATGAGGTTGCACTTCTTGAGGTAAACTTCATTTCTTTGATGGCCATCCTTGATTGATTAAGTGGTTGAGCTTCTCTAAAACAAGATCTGAGGCTGTATGGTTTCTAAGCTCATCAAGATGTGTGGAAGAAATATTTCTTACTTCCATGACTTCAAAACCAAGATTCTCATTCTCGTGCTGTTCAGTGGTATTTCTGGGTGATCTGGATAAAGTATCAGTAAGATAAAGAAGTTTGCCTTTTGTGTAGACAAGATTGAAATTGTACTTCTGCAATCTCAACATCATACGTTGCAATCTGGCTGCAGCTGTATACATAGACTTTCTCAAAATAGTAACTAGAGGTTGGTGATTAGTTTTAATCTGGATAGGTCGACCATAAATATAATCATGGAACTTCGAACATGCAAACACAATTGCCAAAAGCTCTTTCTCTATCTGAGCATACTGCAATTCAGTTTGGGTTAGAGTTCTGGAAGCATAGGCCCAGGTTGACTGTCCTGAAGAATGACTGCACCAAGACCAAATTTTGAAGCATCACAGGAAAGAGTAACTGTTTTTTGAACATCATAGTATCTGAGAGTTAGTGGATTGACAATTCTTTGTTTCAGGACATCAAATGCTCTCGGGTGCTGTTCCAACCATGACCAGGATACATATTAACGTGTCAGCTCTCTAAGCGGTGCTGCAAGTTGGCTCAAGTCTAGAATGAACTTGCCTAGGTAGTTAACCATGGCAAGAAAATGTTGAAGGGTTTAAACATTGTCTGGAGCTGGCATCTCAAGAACAGCTGCTTGTTTGAAAGGGTCTGGTCATAAGCCTGAACTGGTAAACAAATGACCAGCATAAGTGACTTCTCATAACTTGAACTTGCATTTCTGAGGATTGAGCTTAAGATTCACTTGACGTGCTCTTTCCAGAATTTTCTTGACATTTCTGTCATGCCCAGCTTTATCATTACCTCCTACTGGAATATCATATACTATAATAGCAGAAGGATATCCAGAAAAAAACTTGCTCCATTGCACATTTAAAGACTTCACTGTCAGAATTTATCCCAAATGGCATTCTCAAAAATCTGTACCTGCCAAAAGGAGTACTGAATGTAGTTAGCAACAAGGATTTCCTGTCAAGCAAAATTTGCCAGAATTAACTCTTTTCATCCAAGACAGAAAAAACAGTGGCATTTGGCATCAGAGCTGCAACTTCTTTGACTGTGCGCATTGGATGATGAGGTCTTTTCAGTGATTTGTTCAAATCTTGCATATTCTGGAGCAATACATATTCTGATATCATCTGAGCTTTTTTTATGAGCTATCACCATGGGAGATACCCATTCATTTGGTTCTTCAACTGGACAAATTATACCTTGTTGCACAATTTTATCTAGCTTGGCTTTGACTCTGTTCTGTATAGCTACTGGAACTTCCTGGGCTGGCCTGACAACTGGGTTGACCTCTGGGGTCTAACTTCATGGGGTACACACCTGGAAGCTTGCCTAGTTTGTCTTCGAAAACATTAGCATAAGTAGAGAAAATATATTGGGTGAAACTAGAGTAGTGGTCTTTCAAACTAACATGATAGACTTCCTGATTAAATGAAAGCAGTCCCATTTTCAAACTGTCTCTGAGCCCTAATAATGACTGCATGTGCCTTTTGACCACATAAAATAACAAATCATAGCTTCTCCCAGCAGAGCAACATGAAAGTACTACTGAGCCTTCAGTCTGAATCTATTCACCACCATAAGCAACAAGCTTCACACACTTTGCCAAATCAAGCCTCTCACCAGCAGTACTCTAGCAAATGTTTCTGCAGACATAACATTGCACTTTGAACCTGTGTCATCTTTGAGCTCTGTGGGGTTTCCATTTACCTGAACAGTGCAAAATACTTCATTCCTTGCCCATAAATCTACTGCATTGACTGTTTCATGAAGCACTGACACACCATCAACATAAAAAGTAGGGTTGTGGCTTTCTAACTGATCAACTTGCTTCTTGGAATGTTCCCTTTTAATAAAAGAATGTGTGCCCTTTTGATTTGCAAAACCTTTTGAAATGATTCCACTTATTACATTGGTAACATTAATCACTAAAAGCAAAATACTTTTCCCTTTTTGGCTCATGATTTCCTCCACAATTATGACAGTTGACTATAAAACTGGGTGAGGGCTAGGGTTGCCAGATGTCCCTATTTGGGTGGGACTGTCCCGAGATCAGCAGCCTGATCCCAAGTCCCGCCCTGCCGGTTTAAATCCCGGCCAGCCTCCGCTTTGTTTGTTTTTTTTGTTTATTTTGATTGTCCTGTATACCTGGCATACGGGCCAATCAAAAATTGCTAAACACGGAGCTTCTTGTGTTCCGCATTAAACACGAGCTCCGTGATTTTGATTGGCCCATATGCCGGTATACGGGCCAATCAAAAATCGCTAAACACAGAGCTACTTGTGTTGAATGCGGAACTGCAATGCATTAAACACGAGAAGCTCCGTATTTTGTGCAGAGCTACTGAGCTACTGTTCTTTAATGTGGAACTGTGTTTCGCATTTTTTTTTTTTTTTTTTTTGGTCTTCACTTGCCGTGAAGACCTTTTTTTTTTTTTTATTTTTGTCTTCACTTGCCGTGAGAGACCTTTTTTTTTTTGTCCCTACCTGGGGGTCTGGAAATCTGGCAACCCTGGTGGGGGCCCATTCTTTGAGTTTGCTGACTCACTCATGCTTCACTGAGACCATGCATGCTCTGGAACTTGCTAGAAAGCTATGGGGTTTCCATGTGACTGTTGCAGTGTTTACAGTTGCTGCCATGTGCTTGGGCCTGTTTCTTTTAACCATGTGCTGCATACCAACAACATTGGCCTTAGAAGTTACTGGAAGCATTTCTCTCTCATTTGTAAACATATTTGTGTGCTTTTCAATAAGCTCATATATCTGATAAATCTCAGTGGCCTTATTCAAAGTTAAATCACTGTCACAAAGCAAAATCTTTCTCACAGCATCATCTTTAATACGAAACACCAGTCTGTTTTTTATCAACTCATCCCTTAAGTCACCAAATCTGCACGTTTTAGCTTTGTTTGTCAAATCAGTTATATATGCTGCAAAAGTTTCACCAGGCTTTTGATCCCTTGTGTAAAATAAGTGCCTTTCCATTGTAATATTCGTTTGAGGGTTACAAATTTCTCTAAATTTATGTTTCAAGCACTTGGGGTCTTCCCTTGACTTAGCCGGGAGAACTATATGATCAGTTTTTCCCCTCTCCTGCAAAGACAGCAGCTGCATACAAAAATAAACATTCCCTTTCAATAGCTTCTGAACCAGCTAAATTAAGCAAAATAAATGGCTTTGTATGGTCACTTTAATCAGAAAATGTGGCCTGTTTGAAAATTTCATACTCTTGCTCAAACACTCTCCAGTTCTCTGCAATATTATTGTCAAACACAAGTGGAGCTGGTCTACAAAATCCATCCATCATGCCAACAAACTATAGCAAAACACAATGCATTCCTGGCCCACTTGTAATTATATTTGAACAAGCTACTATGTGTGCCTGCAATAACATTCAAATGCACAATACTGTCTTTCGGCTATTCCCGGTTAGGGGTCGCCACAGTGGAACTCTGGTCTGCCAATGATTGGCAGTAGATTTTTATGTGCTGGCTTGCTGGGCCTAACACACAACCTTCAATGAAGGAACGCCCATTCACACATGTCGACACACAGAAGACACTCTGAGAATTGAACGTGCAACGTCTAACTGTGAGGCGACAACGCTACCGCAGCACCACCACCGCAGTTAACATATTCAAATGCACAATAAACTCTTCAAAATACTGTACTTTGTGAAATATGCTTTGAAATGGCTGTATTTTGTGAAATAATTGCACTTTAATACTGCACAAACATATAAACATCTCACACACTTCAGACAACTCGAATAGCTTTGATTAATGCAAAAAAAGTAGTGCTTAGCAAAAAAATGTGGTTGTTATCTTTATTTTATTAATTTCATCCAATTTGGACTTTATTTCAAAAATTTTATGTAGTTATTTTGAATATTTATGTTACTATATCGCAGTTTCAGACATTTCTGTTACTTAGAAATAGATTTAGAGCACTCTGAATGCTTCACGTCATATTTTGTGAATAAGAAATAGTTTGAGCAAGTTTTAATACCTAAAATTTGTTTCTGACCTGTTTTGCGAGTTATACATACAGTAGGGATGATTCACTCCTGTATATTCCTCCAGTCTTAACTGAGTGCCTCTTGGTCTCAAAGCTGAGGAATCTGGATCCCATTCTGACATCATGTCACTCATCCCTCTCTAGTATAGATGACGAACAGGAGGGGTAGTTCGCTTATATACTTTATTACATAGAAACACAGGAGGATGGATAGCAGCATAACAAAATATAAATGAACTGATTAACTGACAGACTACATAGACATACATGCTTACATCTCAACAGCTTACTACAAAATGGCAGTCAGGCTTTCATATGCTCAGTATTTATACACTTATGCAAGCCCCTAGAAAGCATCTTAAAGCTGTAGACACATATTGATCTACAGTGTGTGAAGCCAAAGGACTGGTGTATTGCCAACCTGACTAAAGAGGACATGATTTCAGCCTTAGTTGCACCTCAGACCAGCAACCAGGAGGCTAACCAGTCTGGTGATGGGGATTTGCAGCCCTCAGAAACAAGACAGTTCACCTTTTCCTCAGAGGACTTAAAAATCTATCTGGAGTTCAAGAGACAAACTGGAGGCCAAATATTTGGAATTAGAATCAGCAGCGAGACTGTGGCTTTTGGAGGCTGAAAAAATGAGAAGCAGCATCAATATGAGAGGGAGATGCTGACCCTTCGCCAGGGTCATGAAGGTAATGAGGAAGGAAATAACTGAACCCCAGAAGCAATAAAGGTCAGTAAATTTCTTCCACAGTTTACAGAGAGTGATAATGTTGATAGTTTTATTCATATATATGAAAGGGTATGTAAACAGTATAATGTATGGATCCATACAAGGGCTGTATGGTTCCTGACCCCCTTACTCCATGGTAAAGCTGTAACTGCTGTTTCTAAATTGTCTGATATTGATTGTTTAAACTATGACAATGTGAAGAATGTTTTAAGTTAACACCTAAAGCTTACAAGAAAAAGTTTTGTGCGCATAGACACAAGGCAGATGAAAGTGTGTATGATATAATTGTTGAGTTAAGCACTTATTTTCATAGGTGGGTGAGTGGGTGTCAAGTCACTACTTTTGAAGGGCTGGCAGACCTTTTGGTGAGGGAATAGGCCCTTAGCACTTTGCCCGAGAGCATGAGAATGTGGTTGGCAGACCGAGAGTGTAACTCTGCAGATGAGCTGGGGAAAAAGGGGATCTCTACTTAGCAAGCAGGGCATAACTGCACAGGAAAGGGATACTTAATGCTGCACATGGATATAAGGGAACCCATGGTGGGCAGCCTAAACCACTCAACAGAGTCCACCAGTAACAGGGGAAGCCACTAGTTCAGATACACTGCCAGGATCAAGGGCTAAATATTTTAAATGTAACCAGTGGGGCCATGTATCATATAGATTTCCATGGAGCAAAGTGGGGAACAAAAGGTTGGGGGCCAGCAAGTGTGAATAACAGTATGCCAGTGGTGAGCTGTCTGGAGACAACAGGGGTACCAAACTGTCACCAGAGGTTATATGTTATCCTAGTGGATAGAAATCTGGCCACTGGTAAGAGAGACACAGCCTCTGACAAAACCATTGTGAAGCCTGCGGTGTTTAAAGAGGAGCAGTGCTTACTTGGGCAATCCACTCCAGTCAGAGCTTTAGGAGACACCCCATTCTAAATTCACTTTGCTAGGGCCACCTTGACTGGGAGGGTGGAAAAGGAAGCAAGCAAGTAGGTATGTTTGAGGATATCCCTGCAGATGTCTTGATAGGGAATAATTTTGATAATGCAGTACCTTGTGTGCATGCAATCAACACACAGTCAGGCTTGGAGATAGGCATGTGGGGCTGGTAGCCTGGAGGAGACCCAGACAGACCCCACACCAGAAGCCAGGGCTGGTGAGGTGGCTATTTCAGGGAGGGAGCTACCCTGTAGCAGTGAACTTGAAGGTGAGCCACAGGTGCTGGTAGGAACTGATGTTTCCTTGGACAGAGTGACTGCAAGAGCAGAGGTGAATGATAGTACCCAGGCTGACAGTGAGGCACCTCTGTCAGAGGATATCAGACTTATTGTTGAATGGGAGCTGGGAAGAGTTATAAAGATAATGTGGAGACAGGTTCAGTTCTCAGACCATACATAGAGAGGCTTGAGGGAGGTAGCTGTGGAGGCACCTGATTCTCAAGGAAAAGGGGAGTCTGTATACTGGAACAAATGGTTACTATATAGAGAGTGGATCTCTGAGGGAGAACTAGAGGGGGGATGTAATACAGTGGTTGGTAGTGCCTGACCCTACCATCTGGCAGTTCTAACCATAGCCCATGACATTCCTTTTTCAGATCATATGGGCAAAAAGCATACCAAGAGACATAGTATGCAGAATTTTTACTGGCCTGAGATTGCAAGGCATGTAACAGGGTTCTACAGGACCTGTGAGCAGTGCCAAAAAGTAGGTATGGCAGAAGACAAGATCAAGGCTCCTTTGATGCCTTTGCCTGTGACTGAGGAGTAGTTTCAGAGGGTAGCTCTGAATAATGTGGGACTTCTGAGTACCCCAAGTTCCACAAGGAAGAAGTATATCCTGGTGGTAGTAGAATATGCTTTTAGATACCCTGAGGCAGTGGCTCTGTCCTCCATCAAGGCAGACAAGGTGTAAAATGCTTTTTCAGAGATTTCTGAAGGGTAAGTTTCCTGAGAGAAATACCAATTGACAGAGGTGCCAATTTCATGTCAGACCTGCTGGCTTGTCTGTGGAAGCACTGTGGTGTGAAGCATCTAAAAACACCCTCTACTATCACCAGACTAATGGTCTTGTGAAGAGGTTAAACTCTACACTGAAGACCATGCTACGGGCATTTGCAGACTAGTTTAGGGGAGAGTGGGAGAAATATTTGCCCTATCTGCTATTTGAATACAGAGAGGTATCCCAGGAATCCACAGGTTTTTCACCCTTTAAGTTACTATATGGCCACAGTGTGAGGGAGCCTTTTGATTTGATATGTAATGAGTGGGAGGGTGAGTGTGAATCTCACAAGGAGTCTGTTGTGGCATATGTCCTAAACCTCAGGACAGGTCTTAAGGTGCTCATGGGCTTGGCCCAGGAGAACCTGGCAGGAACCCAACAGCAGAAAAAGGTCTGGTATGGCAGGAATTCTTGAGCCCGAGAATATGCTGTGGGACAGCAGGTAATGGTTCTCATTCCTGTCAGACACAGTAAGCTGCAGGCAACTTGGGAGAGGCCCTTCAAAGTGGTAAGGAAGGTCAGTGATGTTAACTACATGGCAGATCTGCTAGGCAGGAGGCAGGAGCCCAGACTGTACCATGTTAACATGATAAAACCTTACCATGATAGGGAGACTGTGGTAATAAATATTTCCAGTAGGATGGAAGGAGGAATCTGAGGGGTATCTATGGCCAGCAAAATGCCAAGTTTCTGTGTTGGAGCCTAGGATTGTAGGCCTATGATATGACAGTGAAGCACTATAGTAGGGTCAGCAATGCCAAGGCAGATGGGATCTCAAGACAGGGTATGGGTTAATGTATTCTCAGATAAGGTCATTCCTTTCAAGCAATGTTTCTCAAGTGTCACTTGAAAAACTAGCTTGAGTCTTCAAAGGGGGGAGAGATGTGACGATATGAGGTAATGTCTGGTATGCCGGGAGAAGTAGGGCAGTGGACGTGTAACATATGCGAGTACAGCTAGCTATACTTTTGTAAAGAATTATATGTCATTTATATATCAAACTGATTTGTACAAATGCTTGTGTTGAAAAATGTATTTGTAAAGCTGCTTGTGTTAAAAAATGTACCAAGAGTGTGCCCTGCTAGACAGAAAAAAAATATTGCATGCATTATTGTAACTGTTTAAATGTATATATTTTAACAGAGGATACTGGAAGAGAAGAAGTTAATCTCAAACTTTGAAAAGTAGTTAGAAATTAAATTACTGGCCCTAGGCCATAAAGATGTTACCTCACAGTTTTGAATAAAGTCAGAAACGCAGTGTCTGTATGAAGTATGGTTTAGTAGCTCCTGTACGAAGAGTGGATGTGTTTTATGGTTTTACAACTTCCAGAAGCTGCAGCAGATTTTAGCAAGGCTCTCTCTGTGTATGTTATTGACACACAGGTGGTAAATCCTGGCAATTTCTAGCAATGGGGGATTGCATGGGGACCAGAAGTCAAATGACCAGATGTATGTGATGTCATTCTGTAATCCATCACCAAAAATAATGTTTAATACTAAGTGAGACTGAAGTCTCAGTACAGACTGTTTTTGGAACCTGACATTGAAGGATTACTCACCTACTTCATCTTGCCTTGATCTAATAAGGGGCCAGGGAATAGTAACTCTTGAGATCAGTCAGGAAAATATAGTGAGATTAGTTAAGTATTGTTTCCGTAACTGTGTGAACATGTTCACCTGTGTTATTTTTAATATTTCCTGTGATTGAAACTCTGGTGTTTATTGTAAATGGATATTTAGTATTTTCATGTTCTTTTATTATTTATTATTAAATATATTTAAACTTTTCATTGTGGCTGCTCCTTTAGAGAATATTTTAACTTTTGAGAATATCCATTTGGTGACTATGTGGCCACTTCTGAAAGCCTTAATGCATTGGTCAAATTACCATTCATATTAATATTAATTTCACTGAGTATGTTTGTGTACCCTTGTAAGGGCCTTAGAGTAGCTGGCTTGGGAGTGTCTGGGGGTAGTAACTAACATATAGTCTGGGTAGAAGGGGGCATAGCTAGTCAACGTGTGCCAGCATTTTCGCAGGTGTGTGTGTTTTTTTTTTCAAATCAAGTCTCAAAGAGTGTGTGTGACAGCTACTTGGAGCAGGGACACAAAGCACTGGTTTCACAGAGAGAGTGATGGAGGACTTGGCTTGGACACTCAGCTAAGGACTTAACTCTGCCGCTGTGCTAGTGAGGAGCCTTATGGGGACCTGGGGTGAGACAGAGAGAGAAACCCAGACCCTAGGCTGTGTGTGTTCCCTGTGTGCTCTTAAGGGAGATTATGCTTGATGCAGAGAGCTACATCTGGAAATGCTGGGTGTATTCATTTTTGTTCTAAGTGAATGTACCTCTCCAGTGTCAGTGATGAGGATTCAGGCTCCTTGATTACTGGCCCAGAGAGAGGGGACATCACAAACAAGATAAACTCATTTGTATATACTGTAACTTGCAGATCACCATTGCTGAACTGTAACAGCTGTTAAGATACATAATGCTACATAACTGTAATCGTGTTTGCAGACTCAACTTCAGATAACAAGCACATTGGAATGGGGCAAAAAGAGACAGATGGAGATAAATGATTAAGTAATATGTAAATATAAACAAACCACATTATTGATTTTGTTTAGGCAGTACAAATTTTATTTAATTGGCTGACATGTAACAAGTGATACAAAACTACCTTGTTTTACGTTAACACACACTGAGCTCAAAAGCCAACTCAAATGATATTTTTCTTTCTTTTCTGTAAGTTTTCTTTGTGTCTTAAGCACACTGGCACTGCATAGCTATAATTTTGTGTGACAACATCTGACTCAATGCTCTCTGTAGCTGTTCCGCATGCCTGTTGCTTCTCCAAAATTTATGTAACGCAGGTCAAGGTTAATTACTAAATACTGATGGGGCTGTTCTGGAGGTAATGATTAAAATTATATGCAAAGTTAAAGGAAAAGCAGGTGATGATTCAGGAACAATTAGTGGCAACATTTTTACTTTTTTAAAGAAAAGGTTTAGTATGTATTTACCATTCATATATCTTTAAGAATGTTATAAAAGGACACAAAGTGTGTGAAACCAGCAATACACAGGCTGAAATTTTTATTAGTTAGTTGTTCTCATCTTCTTTTTGGTTGAAGTGCAGTATAACTAATGTGCTAGTTATCGGGCAGTGTGAAAACAACAACAAAGTTTATATGGTATCAGCAAGCAAAAAAGTAACAATATTTTTGTTCTGAAGTTAAAATTAAATGTCATTACAGTTATATCTAATATCACTCTAATTGACTGCTACATTTTTCTTTGCATGCCAACTCAAAATTCACTCCACACTAGCATTTTACAGTTATTAAAATAAAATGCATTTCCCAAATATGCCATGCAATAGGCAAAGTGACAGTTTGGCACTATTTATATATATCAGAGTCCAAACTTGTCTTTAAATTCCTTGGCAACAAGATATTCAAACATTATTTGCTGTTTTACAACCAGACTTTGTGTGATAGGAGTCCTGTAAACTGAAAGCAATCCACTAACAAAGAATCACCTAAGCAGTAAGGCATTATACACTTAAATACAACTGCATTTTGACAACACTCAGCATACACATTCCATTTAATGAACTTATGATAAGTCATGAAAAACAGCTGGACTTTTGTTATAAAAATAGAGGTAAAGGAATGCAGGACAGACGGACATAGTCAAATATAGAGTTTTGCCAGTATAAGGAGTTTCAGTGCTGTCACAAAATAGCACTGCTGGGACAGCTGTACTGCAATTACAGTACCCAGCCACACTTTGTCTGTTGTCTACTCAGAAGGCACCCTCTCTTACTCTGTCCTCAGTGTCAGGATCTCTTAATGCCACAGCTTTGCACTGGCAGCTGCTTCCTGGAGAGAACCATTATATACAGAAGGAGAAAGGGGAGGGAAAAAGTAGTTTAAATTATCAGCAAGTGAAGTGTAGTAAGTTAATAAAAGCCGATCACGAGTGCACTGCTCAGGATTTCTAAATATAAACGCAGAAGACCCCAGACCTCACAGCATTTAGTTTAAAGAGTAGTTACTCAAGTTCAGAGCAATGAATTGTACCAACAGGCTTTTGATTAAAGGTGGGAAGGTGGTAAATGAAGACTGTTCCCAGCTTGCTGATGTGTTTATTGAAGATGGCATCATTCAAGATGTTGGTCTGAATCTAGTGGTGCCAGATGGGGCTCATGTTATTAATGCCAAGGACAAGCTAGTGATTCCTGGTGGAATAGACACCCACACACATATGGAACTGGAATTCATGGGAGCTCGAACAGTAGATGACTTCTACACTGGAACAAAGGTAAAGCTCTTTAACATTTCATTTTTTTCCCTCTTGTTGTATGTGCTTTGTGTCATTGAATAGCTTTTGTTGCATTCTTAGTGCAAGGTCCTGTTTACCGTTTGTTAGTTGCTGCCAGGTTTAATGTTTCTTTAGCAACTTGCAGAGTATAATGTACTGTATAGACATATATTTATGCTTCTACTACTCTTTTCTGTCTCTTGTGTAACAAATTTATGTTACCCCTGCAACCAGTTTTTTTTTACAGAACTATCTAATCCTGTGGATAACTAGACTTCTGTAGCTGGATGGTTAGGTACGCAGATATACAAATACATAAATCCTGTTTTTCTTTTCTGCTGGAAGTTTGTTTACTACTGAATACACAAAGTATAAAAGTAATAGTACATACATTGTGTTCAGATATAAACTAGAACATTATTGTCTGATTAAAAAACACTTGTAGACATGAATTCAGTATTGCATTTTACATGCAGTCTTAAAACATTACTAATATATTATTTAAGTAGAGATTCAGACTTGTATAATATAGTGATATGGAAATATTTTTTGTCCTCTGTGTGTCTCCATTAAAGCAATATTAAATGTACGGGATTCACTGTTCTAAGTACACAAGATATAAATTGTAACATGCACAGGCTGAGGAAAAGCAACTGAGAATGTATGCAGCAATTATATTCCTCTTCAGAAAGGTAATTTATTAAACTATCCAGATGTTACTACTAATGCAGCTTGTTCTCAAAGGCTGAAAGCAATAATAAGGCATCCTGTATCTATTCAAGAAAACCAAATAAAACATTATGAATGTAAAATATTGTCTATAAACGATGAAACTATCCCCAAACTGAAGGACATTATCAGTTGTGCTATTTTGTGCAGATTTCACAATAAGCAAAGAAATATTCCAAAGTGGTATAGAGACAAGTTGAATGTATTCTTTATGTCATCACAAGTATAATAAATGCTGCTACAAATTTATTTATTTTATTTTATTTATTTTACATTTGTTGACTGGGCTAGTCTAGCTGGATACATGTCCTTTTTCAGTAGAGGCCCGGGGAGAAAAGCTCCAAACATAAAGAGAAAAACACAATACATTTACATGTGGTAGTAAGTAGCATAACATAGAGACAAAAAAGAAAAAAAACAGTGAGCTTACATACTGGTTAAATAACAATCACAGAATTGTATAGATAATCTTAAACATGGTTACATTGTGAAGCCGAGAGGTTAAGTTAATAATCTCTGGGATGGGGAAGAGACTACGGTGGAATGAGATGTTTGAGATTAGTCTGGTTTAGGACATGGGCATAACCAGTGAGACTTGAAGAATTCTTTGAGGTGATTTTTGAATTGATTAATCGAGGTCATGAGTCTTAGGTTATTTGGTAGGGAATTCCAGAGCTTTCCGATGGAGTTGGCATAAAGAGCATCACGTCCTGAGTTATTAGATTTAATGGTTAGTACCTGGACACTATTTGACGACCGGAGGGATTTTAGGTTGGAGTAGGGGGTCAGTATTTTGCTCAGTGAGGGGGTTCTATCCGGTTGGTTGATTATTTTAAAAGCTTCAGTGAGTTGGTTGAGTTTGAGAAGATTGGGCAGTTCTAACCAACCAAGTGTCATTAGGTTAAGGCAATGGTGAGTATGATACGGTGTTCCTGTTATAAATCTGGCTATGTGATTATAGGCTACAGATAGTTTGTTGAGCTCACGCTTATTGAGGAACGAAAGTACTGGGGAGGCGTAAAGGAGAGTGGAGAGGAGATGAGTGTGAGCAATGGTTAGTTTGGTATAAGGGGTTAAAAAATTCTTTATTCTATACATAGAGCCAAGTTTCTTGTTTACAGACTTAATGGTTTGGTTAATGTGTATATCAAATTTAAGCTTGTGGTCAATAGTCACACCTAGTAGTTTGGTATGAGAGACAGGCTCTATGATGGTACCATTTGTGGATACCACATGGAACGTGTTGTCAGCATTTGGAGGTTCTTTTCCTAGGGGAGTAGATGCAGAGGGGAAAAATAGTAATAATTTGGTTTTAGTTGGATTAAGTATGAGTTTCAGTTCAGAGAACCATTTTTCGACTATAGTAAAACAGTTTTGGGTTATTGCTTGAAGTTTCAGGAGGGAGAGGTCAGAACAGATCAAGGTGGAGTCATCTGCATATTGGATGCAGGTAGTTTTGGGGATGACTGAGTGAAGATCATTTATGAAGACGGAGAAAAGAAGGGGACCGAGTATAGAGCCCTGAGGAATGCCAATGGTGTTAGGAAGTAGGTCGGATAGCCTGTTTTGCCATTGGACAGCTTGTTGCCTGCCAGAGAGGTAGGCATTAAACCAGCTTATGGCTGGATTGTCGAGATGTAGGGTTTCCAGGGTATGAAGCAGATGAGGGTGATTAACCATGTCGAAGGCCTTCGATAGGTCAAGAAAGAGAGCAGAGGATATTAATTTATTGTTACGGTTGTTATTGACTGAGTCTACAAAGGAGAGGAGGGCAGTGGTTGTACTATGATGGGGGCAAAAACCATGTTGGGTGTAGGACAAAAGACTGTTAAGGGTGAGGTAGTGTAGGAGTTGTTTGTGAACACACCATTCCATGATTTTAGCTATTGGAGACAATATTGCTATGGGTCGGTAGTTGGATGTTTCCGTGGAGGTCCCTCCTTTGTGAAGAGGGATGATATATGATAAAATGAAAAAACTCGTACCATGGGACCAAACAATAGACCAGGTGATTGCTGTACAGAATCAATGACAAGTGGTGTAAACTCTTTATCAGTTATGTAAAACAAAATTTTAACATGTTGACATGCCCCCGATCTATGGTGATAGGCTATAGAGATGCCAATGTGTGTGTGTGTTTGTGAGTGTGTGTGTGTGTGTGTGTGTGTGTGTGTGTGTGTGTGTGTGTGTGTGTGTGTGTGTGTGTGTGTGTATGTGTGTGTGTGTGTGTGTGTGTGTGTGTGTATGCGTGCATGCGTGCGTGTGTGTGTGTGTGTGTGTGTGTATATATGTTTGTTAAAGGGAGATCTTGCATCATGAATCTTGTGACATTCTATGAAGAGGTAATAGCAACACTTGATGGAGGGCTGACAGCATGTCACTTATCATGACCAGCTAAAAGTATTAAATATCAATCTATGTATAATTCAATGGGTAAACTTCTGATTACATAATGGGATATAACAAGTCAGGCTAAGGGGGGCTGCCCATCTATCTTGAGGAGGCTTACCAGCGGTGTCTTGCAGGGTTCTGTTCTGGGGAACTTCTCTCTCTCTCTCTCTCTCTCTCTGTCTCTCTCTCTCTGTCTCTCTCTCTCTCTCTCTTTTTTTAGCCCCTATGAAGTAGGCCATTGACTAACACTGGTGCCTCACTTTAATCTTTGACACAGTGAATCACTCCTGATTTCCCCAAATATAATCTGAAACTCTCCTGTTGAATGCAAAGCGATTGAGATGTTTTAGTGGACTGTCACACCTGTGGTCATAGGTATTTTTTTTATTTATATGCTCTACCTATTTCTTGCACAAACAATTGAAACATAATAATGTGCGAGAATATTTGTTGGTGTGTGCCCCAGGTATTTAGAAGCTCTGGGCTATTGTCATCAGATATAAAAGTAGAAAATGAGTTGTGGATAACCAGTTATGCAGAAGAGCATAAACCAGGTAACATAATTACTTCAGAAAGAGATGCCGGAGCTCTTCAAAACAGTCAACATAAAATTCACTCCTGGTGCAGTAGCAATGGAAACATAGAAGCATATGAGGCAAGCGATCACGGGGGTCATAAGATGCCTAGACATATACACATTTAAGCAAACAAACTTAACAATTCTTGCCATCCTTTTCAAGACCTTAATAGTGCTTACCTCCCAAATCAAGCAGGGATGCACACGATAACTCAGGTGAAACTTTGTGTCTACCCATCTGGTCATCAAGGCTAGCATTAAAGGTAGCTAAATTAGTACTTTGATTGACCCATGGTGGAACCTATTCAACAGTCAAGGAATACACTGAGTTAAGAATCTATTCCTTTAGTGAGTCCTGTTTAATTGTTGGTGTAGATTTAAGTCTTTAGAGTGGATGTTTGTAGAGGCCTGCGTCTTCCATGGCTCAGAAAGCAAGACACAGGTCACCTTGCAGCAACTTGTAGGTTATTGAGTATGAAGAGAGATATGCTAAACATTTTGGGTAGTTGAAAGGTTTAAGACCTTTAATTTTCTTGGTTACAAATCTATGCGGCCTTTCCTGGTGAGTGATACAGTTTTGATTTATACCTAATAGAGAAGGAACTGTATTCAGTGGTGGGGCTAATAAGGGAAGAGTACAGCAGTAAGATATCTTTGGAACTTGAACATATTCCCCTTGGAAATTAACTGGGCCAGATATAAGAATTTCCTGACTGATGAAAACATGATGATCAAATGAGAGAAAGTTATCCATGTACTCAAGTCTTTTTTAACAATATCTGTCTGAAGAAGAGTACCATTTATAACATATGAGGTGGGAAAAACTTTTCTGCCAAACACTATTACATTGCATTTTTTCATTTAGTTTGAGACTGTTTTTGATATAGCACTCATGTGCATATTCTAGCCCTTGTGGCAGATGTTTTGTATCCATGGATGAGTGGATAACAGTGCACACATGTGCATATTCTAGCCCTTGTGGCAGCTGTTTTGTATCCATGGATGAGTGGATAACAGTGCCCAAATTTCAGTCATCAGCTTGGTCAACTACACTTCTGGAATATTGGCTTGGATGTCTGCACAGTAAATGCCAAATAGGAGATCATCCAGAAGTGATCCCTGTGATATCCCACTAGTTTCAAATTTGCATTCAGATAGATGTCCAGCAACTTTCACAACTTGGGATTTCATGGGTAACCAATTTGCAGTCCAGTGGACAATGTAGGGGTCTGCACTGAACTTGTCTACTTTTTCAATAATACCAGCATGAGGGATAGTACCAAAAACCACTGGCTTTGGTCCCTGTAACCTTTTCACAAAAGCTTAGTAGGTTCAGGAGACAGGACCTGCCCTTCACAAAACCAAACTGATTGGGCTCCAGATAAGTAGAGTTGCCTATGTTCATAGGTTGGTAATAGGCTATCGGCCCTAGGGCCTATACAAACTTAGCCATAACAATTCCCTGGATATTTCTTCCCACAATATTTACTTCCCTGGATCCCTGTCTAGCAGGGTGACTGATGTGATCACCAGGGTGAATTTCCTATCTCCCATCCAATTGTCAAGGTTCCTTTTGAAGAGGGACAAGGAGGTGCTCTGCTTGACATGTATGGGCAGTCTATTCCAGAGTATGGGGAGTCTCTGGGTCAGGAATCTATCCCTCCAGCATGTTTTGTTCATTGTGATGACAAGATTTAGATCCCTGGAGCATGTGGCTCTGAGGGATTGGGACTTCTTTAAGTGGAGCATGTCCAACAGCTCAGGGTTTGACATGGCCTTGTATGTTAAGCAGAGATTGCCTCTGAGTAGATGATATGCCACAGAGTATAGCTGGAGTATTTTTAGATGATCAGCATAGAGCATCTGCTTTAGGCCTGTGATTCGTTTAGTGTGGTATTTCTGAGGCCTTTCCAGCTGTTGCAGATGTCTTGTGAGTTACATACCAAATGGGGCGTTGTACTCTATAATGGGTCTAATGAGGGATGAGTACAGTGGAGCAATACCTCCTTTTTTCTGGATGAAAAGCCCTTAGTGATAAGATGTGCCACATAGAAGGATTTCCTGACTGTTGTGGCGATGTGGTTATTGAAGGTGAGACCACTGTCCACCTTTGTCCCTTAGTCTCTCATCACACTTTCGGTGTTTAGTGTACTGCCACCTATGTGGTAATTCATGGGTACATGTTTTTTTCCCAAAGAGGATAACTATACATTTCTTGGCATTAAGCTTGAGCCCATGGCTCTGGAACCAAGCATCTGTTTCTGTAAGGCCCTTTTGTAGAATATCCACATCATTTGGGAATTCAATAATGGCTCCCAGTTTGCAGTCATCTGTGAACTTTGTTAGCCAGAGTCCCTTAGTGCTGGCCTGTACTTCAGAAAAGTAGATGCCAAACAAGACCGGTCCCAGGACTGAACCCTGAGGTACTCCACTTGCCACTTGTCTGGAGCTGGATTTGGAGTCAGATTGGATTTGGAGATTTGGAGTTGGATTCCCCCATGCTAATAACATGCGTCCTCTCCATGAGTCATTTGGCTAGCCATCTGGTGATGCAGAGGTTTATGCTCAATTTTGTGAGTTAATCTATAATACCCAAGTGAGGTCAAATGCCCTGGCCAGATCAAGGTATGTGGTATGCACTGACTTACCCTCATTTATGCCCCTGGTGACCTTCTCAAAGAAGTCCACCAGATTGAACAGGCAGGAACTGCCCTTGACAAAGCTAAACTGGGTAAGGTATAGAGTCTATAGATTTCCTATGTCATTGTTAATCAAGTTGATGATTATCATTTCCATAGCCTTGCATATGAGACTAATCAGACTTATGAATTATGGGTCGGTAGTTTCCTGGGTCCATTGATGGTCCCCCCTTGTGCAGAGCGATGACTATTGCTGTTCTCAACTCTACTGGGACAAAGATGGAGACTGTAGTTAATAGAGATCTGAGTGGGCCTGCTAGGTCATGTTTCAAGCTAATTAATAGGCATCCTGGAATTCAAGGCCCATTGATGTGTTTCTAGCTTTAGAGAGCACAGTGATGATCTGTTCTTTTGTGATAACAGGCAAAGGAATGCTAGAGGTATTTCATAAGGCGTGACTGGAGGTGATGAGGAGTGAAATTTGAGATTAATTCATCAGTCATCAGGTTTCTATTTCTCCTGGCTGAGTATAGGTAATGCCATCTACAGCCAAGCCAGCACATTGTTGAGTGCTTCCCTTAAGATATCGGACATAACTAAAAAATGCTTTGTGGTTATCCTTTGCTTGGGAGGCTGTTTTAGTCTCATATTTAGCTTTTGATGACTTGGCTTGTTCCCTGATTTGCCTGTTGAGACTAATGGCGGACCTTTGTTTTCACTGTTGTGCACCCTTCCTCTTACTTCTAGGCAGGAGCTTCTCCCTTCTTTTGTATAGTCTGTTTATGACAGGGGTTCACCAGGGTGACTTGTTTTTCTGGCTAGACCTGGGTTTAGTTCAGTCAGATATTGCTATTTCTATGCAGTTGTTTAAGTGGTTGTACAGGGCATTCATGTATACTTCTGCACAGACCTCCATGTTTTTGGGGTTAGGGGGAGCTTTACAATTATCTATGCTATCATTTAATAGAAAGTTACCTGCCTTAAAAAAATTCTTTAGGGTTTTAGGATTTGATGGGGATTCTGCCATTACATTTATTTCAAATAACTCTGGAGGGAGCTGCAATGCTCCCCCATTTTTGTGAGTACTACATCAAGGATATTTGAGCTCTTGGTAGGAATGCCGACTAGCTGTTCCACAATGTTTGCATTGACAAAGTGCAGAAATCTCTGAGCCCGCATGTTAGCGACTGTGTATGTTTCCCAGTTTATGGAGGGGCATTTAAAATTGCCCATGAGTAGTGTGTTGTACTGAATGGTAAGTGAGTCTAGTAACTTCACGTGGTTTTCATGGTTCATGATTGGAGACCTGTAGATATGGTGGGGGATTTTGCCTATGGTCAGTTGGACATGGAGCAACTCAACTGAGTCAACCTGTTTGATCAAACTTGAGGTGTGATTGTTTTTAATGTAAATTGAACACCTCCTCCTTTCATTTTTTTCTCCTTTTCAGAGGGAGGTCTGAATGTGTGATAGGTATTGTAGCCTTGCACTGGTGGAGTGCTATCCTCAGCCTTAAACCGCATCTCTGTGACTGAACAGACATCAGCATTCTCAAAGGCAAGCAGAGCTTCCAGGGAGTGCAGTTTCTTGTTAAGTCTCCTAGCACTGAGCAGTAGTACCTTCAGCTTGGCATTAGAAGAATTTGTTAGGTTGGTAGGTCTGTTGGTTTGGCACTGCCTAAAAAAGGCACTATGAGAGTGGCTAATGCCTTTGGCCAGTATTCGAAAGCCTAGCAGTGACAGATGTAGGCCATCTCTGGCAAAGCAGCTTGGTCTCTTGATCATGTCAACTCAGGTAGACAAATACTTGATCCCCTTGGAATGACACCAGTAGCTAAGCTAACTATTGAAGTCAATCATTTTCTGTTTGTTCTGTAGTTTCCTTCTTGGTGAGGGTATAATGTTGCTTAATGCAAGACTCATGCCAGCCTGCAACATGTATTCAGAGAGGTTCAACATGCCTCTCGTCATATAATCCAGGGAAGTAGGTCTCAGGTCATTCACGCCCACATGGACTACAACTGAATCATATTGGCACCTGTGGCTGAGTGGCCCGAATGCCTCTGTGACCTGGCAAATCCCAGCCCCTGACAGGCAACTGACTATCACTCTCTGTCTGAAAGAAGCATCCATGTGTCTCACGCTAGAGTCTCCTATGATCAAGATGTTTGAATGTGTGGTGTTTCACCCTACGGGTTTGCTTGTGGAGATATTGTGATGCGTATTTTTATGTGTAGTGACTGGTGTTGACTTGGCTTTGTTTGAATGTGGTTTCTGAGAACAGCATGCAGGAGGCCTCTGAGGTTTTGAAAAGTTATTTGTGAGCACCTCCACATATGTGGATTTATGTGTCAAGAGGGAAATGATATGCATGTGCTGACAACCTGTTTGTCATTTGATTTGTCAGTATGTGAAAGTCATGTCTTAATTTTCATAGTGTAACTACTGTCACATACTGTGTGTGTTTGTTTCAGGATCATGTGGTTGTCAGTTTGCATGTGGCAATTGTTGCATTGCCTCAGGATTTCCATGTCCACTGGGCTGGCCACAGAGATAGCAGAAAAGGGTCTATCCATGGCTTCAGGTGTTTTTTTGCTATGAGTTTAATCAGGGAGAAGAGTAGGTAGACCTGACTGGACTGGGATGATAGCACACGGACAAAGAATGGGTGCTATACTCAGTGTGAACTGCAACTATCCAACAAGGCGATACTACTCTGTGCACAACTCAGATCCTCCTAGAGCAGCAGGGGGACTGCGGAAGGTTGCAGAGATAGTTATTCTAAGAGAAATTCTAACTTGAAAGTGCTGCACAGGGCACTGCTAACCACTGTTGCACAGAGAGCAGCCTAGCACAAACATTCGGCTTATATAGAATCAGGAATAAGTTTTACAGCGGCAAGGCCTACAGACCAATCAGGAAAACACACAATAATTTTCAGCCAGCAGCCCCCAATTTAGATAGTTTTGCTGCAGCATACTTCTGCCACAAGACTGCAGTCAGAAAAACCTCTTAATGTAAAAATATTACTTTTAGAGCTCAGCTGCAGGGGAAACCACACAATCTAGATACTACAGTCCTGCAATACCAGCAGACACAATGTTATTTACGTACTACAGCAGCAGTGGAAACAGTTCAGCTTTGAAACACTACTAAAGTGAGAGAAATGTAACAAATAATACAAGATTTTTATGAAATACGGTAAAAGTAATCAGCAGAAGTGAAAAATGATACTTATTTTCATTCTTTAAAAAGTGGATGGCTTTAGATGCAGCAGATTCTCTGTAACCCTCAGGCGAAATAGACAAACCAAGAGTTTGATTCCCTCAGTCTTCATTTGTTTACCATATGATTAAACAAACCACTTAACTAAAAATGCTCCCAGGGTGAGTCTGAAAAAGGACCATATGGTTCAGTGCTCCTCTGCAGTTAAATACAAATAAATAAATAAATACATACATAAATAAATCTGCTGTAATAAATATTGTTAAAATTGCTCTTTTCATTGCACTTTATGCATCCCTTACCTATAGCGTGGTATTGCCCTGTACGAGGAAACTGACCATCACACTTTCTTTTCTGTGCGTTATAACTCGTTCTGTTTTCTGAATCATTTATACAGTCTTTGTATGCATCTGTATTTTTCACTTAACAATATTTTTCTTTATCACTTATTTCTGTTTTTTTTTTTTTTATCTTAGTCATTGATCCTGTTTGTCACTTCTCTTTCTTCACTGGGTTTCACTGGGTTTCTGACATATCAAGGAATCTTACAAAATCTATAAGACTGTCTTACATAATTTCAGGGACATCCACTGCTGTCATTATTATCCTCCCATTGTTACATGGATGTATTATTTATGTTTTTTATTTATCTGTTTTCCATTTCTAGCCAGTGTCATAAGCCAGGTATATTACATATCCATGGGCTTAGCTTCTTTGTGCATTGCACTCATGAATTTGTATATTTCATATCCCATGCTTTTCTTGGATTTGAAATGTCTGATCATCTTGCCATTCACTTTTTGCAATCTGTTACCAGGTCCTATAATTGCTTCATATAAATCAATATGTGCTCACCTGTCATTTTTCCACAAAAAATGAAGTGTACACTAGCTTATAATTCTTTAGGAAATCTCCTAAACAAAACCTTAAAGAAACCTAGGAGTGTCACTGCTTAGATACTCCAAAATAAGGCTAATTCCTCTTACCCTATTCACTGCTAAACGACTTTACATCAGTCTTGTAATTAATTCATTAGTTTGGCATCTTAACTTTATCCTCTACTGTGTTTTGCCACTTTGTTTCATTCACTTTGCCCTGCTTTTCCTCATAACTTTTTTACCTGGCTTTTCTGTTCCTCTGCTGCCTATTCATATTAGGTTTTCCTCTTCAGTTAAGCATTTTAGTGTCATATGATAGGCACTATCAATTAAGTTTTTATTGTATTATCCAGCTCTTGTAAAAATAAATTTTTCTTGCATTTGACCATACCTTTGTGTACTATAATCAATATATAGTATCTGCTTCTTAATGTTACCTTATACTGTTGTCAACCTGGAGCTGGGTTGCACATGAAAGAATTCATGGACAAGTGTGCCTACCTAGTTAACAAATGTATAAATAAGTAAATAAATAAATCTATCGATAGGCTTAGTGTGCTTATGATAATTATTGACTCTGGCTATCCATTTTCCATTGTGTGCTTATTGTAAAGTTCAACTTCATAGGTTCATAGGTTCATACTAGGCTATCTGCCCTAGGGCATTTATAAGCCTAGCCAGAGTGTGTGTGGCTTTCACCACCCCTTAGGATGAGAATACTATACCCATTAGTTTGCTGTGCCTCTGTCCAGCAGTGACACAGAGATGATTCCCGGGGTAAACCTACGATCTCCCATCCACTCGTCAAGATTTCTCTTGAACAGAGTCAGTGAGGGGCTCTGCCTCACATGGACTGGGATTCTGTTCCATAGTGTAGGGAGTCTCTGGGTGATGAATCTGTCCCTCCAGCATGTCCTATTTATATCCGTGTTGAGGTTTAAGTCTCTTGCTCTCGTGGCTCTGGTGGATTTGGATTTTTTGAGGTGGAGCATGTCCATTAATTCCGGGTTGGACATGGCCTTGTATGTCAGGCACAGATCACCTCTGAGCAGACGGTATGCAACTGAATAGAGCTGGAGTTTCTTCAGTCGGGCAGTGTATGACATATGTTTGAGCCCCTTTATCCTTTTGGTGAGGAACTTTTGGGTCTTTCTAACTGCTGCAGGTGTCGGGTAAGGTACATTCCGAATGGGGCGTTGTACTCAATCATTGGTCTGATAAGTGAAGAGTACAGGGATACAATGACCTCTCCTGATCTGGATGTGAATCCCTTCATGATCAGGTGGGCAATGTAGAAGGTCTTCCTAACCACGTTGGCAATGTGAGTGTCAAAAGAGAGGTTACTGTCAACTTGGGTCCCCAGGTCCCTGATAACTTCTTCCGTGTTTAATGGATTACCACCTATGTGGTAATTAGGGGTTACCTTGTTTTTCCCAAAGGGTATGACTATACATTTTTTGGCATTTAGCTTAAGGCCATGGCTCTGGCACCAGTTATCCATTTCTATGAAACCTCTCTGGAGGATGTCTGTGTCTGATGGAGTGTCAATTATGGTGCCCAGTTTGCAGTCATCTGCAAATTTTGTCAGCCACAATCCCCCTATGTTTGCCTGGACTTCAGAAAAATAAATGCCGAACAAGAGGAGGCCCAGGACTGAGCCCTGTGGGACACCGCTCGTGACCGGCTTAGAGTCTGACATGGCACCAGCAACTCTAACCCTGTGTGTTCTGTCCTTGAGCCAGTTTGCAACCCATCTTGTGACATATGGGTTTACATCTAAGCTGGTGAGCTTTTCTATGATGCCCGAGTGGGGTATTGTGTCGAACGCTTTTGCTAGGTCAAGGTAGGCTGTGTGAACTGCCTTACCCTCATCAATGGCCTTAGTGACTGTTTCGTAAAAGTCGACCAAGTTCAAGAGGCAGGATCTGCCCTTGACAAAGCCAAATTGGGTAGGATCCAGTGTCTGTAGGTCCCCAATGTCTTTATTTATGAGTTCCATTATGATCCTCTCCATAGCTTTGCAGACAAGGCTCATCAAGCTTATGGGGCGGTAATTTCCAGGGTCCATAGAAGCACCGCCTTTGTGGAGTGGGACCACAGTTGCCGTACGCCATTCTTTGGGTACGTATCCTGTAGTAAGGCTAAGATAAAACAGCAGCCTTATGTGTGGGTTTAGTTCCTCATTGAGTTCGTGCAGCACACAGCCGGGGACACCGTCCAGTCCCATTGATGCTGTGTTTTTTTGCTTTTGAGAGAGCAGCTCTCACCTGGGCATCTGAGATGATTGGGAGGCTAGACTCTGGTGGGATAGATATTTCTCCTTTTGGGGGGGAGGAGAAATTTGCACTGAACCTGTCTGCCAGTATGTTGGCAATGTCTGTGGGTTCAGTGATTTTTGTATCATTTTGGACTAATTCTGAGCATATCTGGGAGTTTCCACCCAGGTTTCTAACATAGCTAAAGAAGGCCTTATGATTGTCTTTTGTGTCATTAGCGATTTTTCTCTCAAAGTTGGCCTTGGATGATTTTATGAGAGATCGTAGTTTTTTGCTAGTATTGATCAGAGATGCCTTCCCTTTTAGGGATTTTGCTCTGTTATGTAGTAGCTTTCTCCTCTTGTTGTAGAGTTTGTTTATGGCTGGGGTCCACCAGAACGGCGCCTGCCTTTGGTGGAAAGGGTCTTGATTTTATTAGGGATTGCTTGATCCATACATTCCTGGAGGTGCTCGTAGAAGGCATTTGTAAGGGTTTCAGCAGCGTGGGTTGTGGTTTCCACTGGCTCGGGGGCCTTGAAGGATACCACTCCAGTCTTAAGAAGTGTGAAGTTTGCTTTTGAGAAGTTCTTCACTGTAGTCTTTTTTGCTGGGGTTGGGGGCGGGATGTGGATCTCCAGTGAGATTAATTTATGGTCTGATCTCACCAATGAGGGATATACTTCCGGTGTGGAGCATTTTATCCCCATGTTTGTGATGATCAGGTCTAGTATATTTTCTCCTCTTGTGGGAATGGTGACTAGTTGTTCCATAGCATTCGAGTTTATGAACTCCAGGAACCTTTGGGCTAGGGTGTTGGGGCTTGAGTAATGTTCCCAGTCTATGTTTGGGTAGTTGAAGTCACCCAATATGGTGGTGTTTGGAGAGACATTCATACTCTCCAGTGTCTTCAGGAAGGCTGCGTGGGTTTCCTGAGTTTGAGAGGGTGGTCTGTAGCATGCTACAAACTGTAGGGCAGTTTTACCTATGGTTAATTGCACCTGGATGGTCTCCGATGCTTCGTGCATTACCACTAACCTGGAGGTGTGGGTATCCTTTATGAATATGGATACTCCCCCTCCTTTTGTGGTTTGGTCCGGATTTTGGGGCCGGAACGCATGATATGAGGTATAACCTGATAGTGCTGGGGTGCTCTCAGGAGCCTTGAACCAGGTTATGTTTGATCTTTGAATCAGGCATTATATGGGAATGTCTAATGCTACACTGTGTCTGTGAATAACGAAAAAAAAAAAACAGAATATTGTATCTCTTATTAAACCTTTCCCATGGCTTTGTGCATACTGACATTAAAGCAAAGACTTCAGGCTGGATTTGCGAAAGCTTGCACGGAGTTGTAGAGTAGTATAAGACGTCAAACAGGCAATATGTCTGCCATGCAATCCAGGAATAGCCAGCTAAAGCTACTCTTGCACAGACAGCATCATGGTATGCAAATTACCTCATTTGCTGGTGAAAGCTATGCAAATGAGGTAAATTTGTAATCCAGGAAACACTAACCTGTCCGTGGAAGATTAGTGTTATCTGCAGAAATGTACTCCATTGGTAACAGAGTACTGTTCTGCAAATAGCTAAACGGAGCTATGACAGCTCCAAATAAAGGATGCATACAGATGAGGAAGCATGCCAATGGCCAAATATAAGGCCATTGGCATTTATAAATGTTTAAAAATATAAAAATCTAACATTTTGTTCCCCAGATCTCCAATGTTTAAGCATAGCGCAGCACCACGCAAATGTGCAGCGCTTTAAAAAACAAGAAAATAATTTAAAAATAGCCAAAAATAGGCATTTTCACTAAAAAACTTATTCTGCCATGCAGGTGGATGGCAGGCTGAAGACAACATGGCCACTGAGTAGTGGTTGCTAAGGGGAGGAAGCTCATTGTGAGAGATGTAACCATGCATTAGTAGGCAATCCTATGCAAATGAGGATAAAGATAGTGAATCCCAATTTTCCCCAGCATGTGAGCCATGTCCCAAGAGTGTAAGAGTAGGAGTAGGTGAGTAGTAGAGTAGAATATAGGTGACATCTTGAGGGTGTGTGTCAGAAAGGTTGTAAGCTAATTGGAGCACAGTGGCTTGTGTTTGCTCTGAGCTGCTCAGGATTGCAAGAGGCATGCCTACAGTTGTCCTATTTGAAAACCTGAAACCAAAGGTGCACACTGTTAAAAGATCTGAAATTTATTACAAACATGCACACAGCTTGTGCGCTCGTGTGTGCGCGTGTTTGCACGGCGCTGCCCCGGGCGGAAACAGAAAGGCAAAAGGAAGGAAAAGAAGTAGTAGGAAGTTAACCAAGGAGAACTAGTAGACCTGCCAGATGAAATATATCAGAATCAGTCAATTACACATGCAGCAGACTTGCCCAGCCCAGCACTTTAAACTCTGCAAACAGCATTCCCCCCTGCTTTTTTCCCAAGAACTCTGCAACAGGGAAAGTTTAAAAAGCTTAAGTCAGACAAAATGTTAGGGGATGCTCTTGCTATTATAAATCAACATGTGCAAGGTGCTGAGGGTGGAGATGTTGTGAATGCTACTGAGCAACCCACAGTGAGGAGACAGGGAAGAGGGTACAGACCCAGGGTAACCTACCAGGGGCTACATGAGCTGGAGATAGTGGAGTGCTATAGGGTGGACAGAGACCTCCTGCAACAAATTGTTGAGCTGTGCCGGCCATGCCTCACACACAGAACCAACAGAGGGGAACCCATCCCAGTGGATACCAAGGTATGTGTTGGCATAAGAATACTAGCTACAGGTACCTTCCAAAGACCAACTGGTGATGTGATGGGGATTTCACAGGCATCAGCATTCAGGGTACTCCACCAGTTCCTGGATGCCATGTCAGCACATGTTGGTGACCTTGTATATTTCCCCAATTCCCATGAGGCATTGGCCAGCAATATGCCTCTTTTCCACCAAATAGCAGAATACCCTGAGGTAGTGGGTGCAATAGACTGCACGCACATATGCATCAAAGCACCACCCAATGAGCGGGGTAGGGTCCACATCAACCGCAAGGGCTTCCCCTCCATCAACTGCCAGGTCATATGCGATGCCCAGGGCATAATAATGAATGTGTGTGCTGGCTGCCCTGGAAGCTATCACGATTCTCACATCTGGCATCTGATGCAGCTGTACCAGAGATTTGCCAATGGGGACATCCCTGATGGTCACATAGTGGGGAATGCTGGATACACAGTGGAGCCATGGCTGATGACACCCATCAGAAATGCACACACACACCTGAACAAGAACTCCATAATGAGGCACACGCACAAACAAGAAACATAATTGAGCATGTGTTTGGGATGATCAAGTCACGTTTCCAGTGCCTGGACACATCTGGTGGAGCCTTGCAGTACTCACCAACTACATGTACCCAAATTGTTATGGTATGTGCCATGCTGCCCAATATGATTCTGCGGAAACAGCTGCAGCAGGAACAGCATGGGGCAGGGCCAAACAGCCCCCCCCCCCACTATTGCCAAGACCTGCACAGGCACAGCGTGACTTGGAGGAGGAACAACCTGAGCCTGCCCCAGTAGGCAGAAGGAGGCATGCCCAGTATGCCCTGGCCTTGGCAAAGAGGCAATGCATAGCACATACACTGACTCAGTAGGAACCTTGGAAATGACACCTCTCTCTGACTTGCACATACAGTAAAAGGGATGCCTAACTTGACACTACCTGTTTTCAAACATGTATAGGGAGTGTACTATGTGCATCCGACATAGGCAGCCCTGCAACACCACCTGAGGCACGAGTGCCCTATTTTAAGCAATATAAAGCACTGCTAAGCACATTTTACCATTATTGAACATATTTAAATACAATTGCGTGTAGCTGCACACCTCGCTAATCAGCGCAATGTCGGGCAATGTCGAGCAACGTTGAGCAACATTGGGCAAAGCCAGGCAAAGTTGAGCAAAGTTGGGTAAACACGCTCACACCTGCTTTACTGTTCCTTAACCAGTCAGGTCTGCCCAGCATTAAAATAAAAAGCAGTGACAAGGCTCGAACACAGGATACTGAGCACTATAGTCACAGTACTGAACCACTAAGCCATGACAGCATTTCACTGGTACAGACACAACTTAAGTCACTCATACATACCAGTTGGGGGGGGGGGGGTCACATACCTAACAGTCATAGCCAGTAGGACAATTGTAGACAAACGCAAACACAAACAAATGCTGTATCATGCCCTCTGAAGAGGCATATGAGTAACCTCCCCTCAGGCCTATGCAACAGATAACAGCAGACCAGGCAGTGTGATGTGGGTTGGGTAGGCTATGAAGTCACAAACTAATATGTGTGCAATTGGAAGCTAAGGTCTGTATTACAGTGGTATGCCTCAAGCCAGTACAATAGGCAACAGTACAGACTGAAATGGAGTACTTGACATAGCAGTGCAGGCCTAGCAAATGTGTATAAGTGTCAGGTGTACCCCTTATAATATGTACACCCACAGTAACAATCAGGTGTGCCCCCCGGGTAGAAATGTACAAATAATAGCTGCCCCCCCCGTATGTAGAAATGTTGATAAGTCTATGCAAACTGACTCATGGAAGCCCTGCAGGCACAGTGCTTCCTGTCAATGTACAACACAAAGGTGAGCCCTGAAGTAAAAAACAACTTGATTTTTCACACACATAAAGTATATATGCCCATAGTGGGCATGCTCACACACAAACAAATTTAGCAAATTTCAGTCAGCAACATACTGAAAGGTCATACTGGGCATGCTCACACACTAAATGTCAGTCAACAACATACTGAAAGGTCATACTGGGCATGCTCACACACTTAGGCCATGTCTGAGTACAGCAGTGGGCCACACATATCTGGCAGTTGCAGTTCTTATTCCAGACACTTGTCACTATTCACCAATCCTGTCTTGCACACACAGTGATATGAAAACAGACCCATATAATAAATTGGACTCCTGTCATAATCAAACTATGTTCTACAAGTACTTAAGTTGTTCAAAGAAAGTGAAAATCCAAAGAAGATCAATAAATCTCCGATCAGTATCATCAAGAAACAATGAGCACTCCTAACATTATCCAAGCCATGCTCTGGCAAAAATATTGCCAAAGAGTCCATAGAGAACTATGAAGCTTTCTTTTGCTATGTCATAAATATCAATGTAAACTCGTATATGTTCTGAGTCAATGCAAAGTGTAAATGAATACATGTACATGACTGACATTGCCAACATCTTGTCAGACAGGTACATACATATTTACCCCCTTCTCACTGACAAAAGGGCCCATTACCATACCTGGAGATTGTGAAAACCCAGAAATCACATATACAATGGTTAAACAGCTCTATCCAAACCTAAAAACACGGCGTCTATGGGATGACATGGTTTCCCTGGCTGTGTCATACGTGAACTCCAAAACAAACAGACCCTGCACCTAAACAGTCTGTTAAGACTCACCCTCTGTACAGGATATGAAAATGTTGAATGGGTTACAGCAACATTTGGCATACTCCACAAGTGTTGGTGCACAACAGACCATGGGAACTATTGTCTTATAAGCCTAATAAACCTGATCTGCAAGGCCATGGAGTCCATCATTATGGAACTCATAAACAGAGCTATTGGGAGCCTACAAACACCCAACCCTACCCATTTTGGTTTGGTCAGGGGCAGATCATGGTTCCTAAACCTGCTAGACAGTTTTCAAGGCTGTCACCCAGGACATACAACAATGAAATGAGCTACACAGGGCCTACATAGACCTTGAAAAGCCCTTTTCCAACATCCCACACACATGTCGTATCCACAAAATCAACAACCTGTGCATAAACACATATGTCATCTGATGGATTGCCAACTGGGGCACAGATAGATCCCACAAGGTAAGAATTGTGGTCTCCCTGTTGGACTGTAAGCTGGTAACAACTGCTGTCCCCCATGGCTCAGTCCTGGGACCCTCCTGTCTGGTGTATACTTTTCAGAAATACAGTCAAACACATGAGGGCTATGGTTAGCAAAGTTTGTGGATGACTGCAAAAAGGTTGTCATAATTGATGTTTGGGACAACAGAGACATCCTTAAAAAGTGTCTCAGTCAGACAGATGTGGTGTCAAAATTATGGCCTCGAGCTACAGTCATACAAATACCACATAGGTGCCAACACCCTAAATATGGAGGTAATAATAAGGGATCTATGGACACATGTGGATATTCATCTCTACTTCCAGAAACACATTCACAAAGTGGTTAGAAAATCATGCTATGTGTTCCCACAAATTGCCAAGGTCTTTGCATGTAGGTCAAAGGAGGTTCCCTCTACTCATCAGTCATCAGACCCATCAGAGAGTATCACGGCACACTTGCAATGAATCTGACTAGGCACCTTCAGCAGCTGGAAAGACCACTGAAGTACCTCAACAAGAGGATTACTGGCCTCAAACAGTTGCCCCATGCAACAAGACTGAAGTTAACTCAATCTGTACTCTGTTGCATACTGTCTACTCAGGTGATCTCTGCCCAACAGACAGGTCCATGTCCAATGCAGAACTGATGTACATGCTCTATCTGAAGTAAACCCAAGCTCACTGTGCCACATGCTCTAGGGATATCATCATCACAACAATAAATAGAACATGTTTGAGGGATACATTACTAACTCACAGACTTCCCTTGCTTTGGAACAGGCTCCCAACCTACATTAAGCTGAGTCCCTCACTGACACTCTTCCAGAGGAGCCTTGATGAGTGTATGTGAAACTGAACTGTCACACCATGGATCACTTCATCAGCTCTACTACACAGAGGCCTAGGGAACTAACCCCATATGTGGTGATAGCTGCACACTCTGGCCATACTAATAGATGCCTTCAGGCAGATAGCCTATTACCTACCTATGTACCTATATATTTAGGGGGAACACAGTATAATAATCCAAAGATGGATGGGCAGAGATGTGTGTAAGAGGGTGACCATGATGACAGGGAGCCATCCAGGACTGCCCCACCCAGCACACATCACAATGACACAAAAGATATGAGGTGCACATCTCACCCACTGTGCATAACAGCCACCAGTATCTGTAAGCATTACAGTGTATGTGGTCCATGTGCCTGCTGTACAACATGACTGTACAATGAAGTACACATCTACTATATGTAGACATGTACCTGTCACATAGGTTCATAGGTATGTAGTAGACTATCTTCACAAAAGCATATATTAGCCTAGGCAAGTTGTGCAGCTTTCACCACCCCATTGGGTAGTCTCCTAAGCCCTAGTTCTAATAGTTAGTACCCTAAGCCCCTTTCCTGGCATGAATTGTCTGTTTCCCATCCACTCATCAAGGTTCCTATTGAAGAGTGTCAGTGAGGGGCTCTGTCTGATGTACACTGGGACTCTGTTCCACAATAAGTCAAGTGTGTAGGATGGTACTCTATCCCACCAGCATGTTGTATTCATTGTTGTGATGAGGTTCATATCCCTGGAGTGTGTAGTGTGACTCAATTTTGTTATCTGTAGATGGAGCATGTTCAACAGTTATGTGTTGGACATGGCTCTATATGTTAGGCAGAGTGTGCCTCTGAGTAGGCGGTACGCAATGGAGAACAGATTTAGTTTTACCAGTTTTGTTGCATAACACAACAGTTTGAGGCCAGTAATCCTCTTGGTGAGGTACCTCTGTGGTCTCTACAGCTGCTGGATATGCTTAGTCGAGTACATCCAAAATGGTGCATTGTACTCAATGATGGAGCTGATGACTTAAAAGTTGAGGGCCACCACTACCTCTTTTGATCCTGATGCAAACCCTTTGTTGATTAGGTGGGCCACATAGGATTTCCTAATCATTTTGGCAACATGGTTGTCAAAGGAAAGATGACTATCTACTTGTGTCCCCAGATCCCTTATTACCTTGTCAGTTTTTAGGGGGTAACACCTATGTGGTAGTTTGTGGGTACTTTGTTTTCACCAAAGGGGATTACTATGCATTCTTTCACATAGAGCTTGAGGCCATGATTCTGACACCACACATCTGTCTCATAGAGTCCCTTCTGGAGAATATTTGTGTCATACGGGGAATCTGTTATGGCTAACACTTTACAGTTCCCAGCAAAATTAGTCAACCATAACCCTCCTGTGTTGGTATGTACTTTTGAGAAGTCTATACCAAACAGGAGGGACCCCAGGACTGAACCCTGGGGGGCACCAGTTGTTACCAGTGTAGAGTCTAACATGTAGCCAGCAACTCTTAATTTGTGGGATCTATCTGTGAGCCAGTTTGCAATCCATCTTGTGATGTATGGATTCATGCCCAGGTTGGTGAGTTCATCTATGATACCTGACTGGGGAATGGTGTCAAAGGCCTTAGCGAGGTATAGGTAGGCTGTGTGGAGCTCATTTCAATCATTTATAGCCTGGGTAACTGTCTCAAGGAAATCCACCCAGTTCAAGAGGTGTAATCTGCATCTGACGAAGCCAAACTGGGTGTGCTCAACTGTGTGAAGGTTCCCAATGTCTTTATTGTTGACTTCCATTATGATTGGCTCCATTGCCTTGCAGATCAGACTCGTCAGGCTCATAGAGCGTGAATGCCAACGGTCTTTTGTGGCCCCACCCCTGTGGAGTGGGAAGAACATTGCTGTGCAACATTCTATGGGTACATATCCTGTAGAGAGGATGTAGAGAGAGGTGTAGGTATCCTTGATGAATATAGATACATTCCCACCCTATGTACTATGATCCAGGTTCTGATGCTGGAAGGTATGGAATGAGTAGTATCCTGGTAGTGCTGGCGTGCTCTCTGGAGCCTTGAACTAGGTTTCTGTTACTGCACAGATATCAATATTCTCCATACTGAGAAGTGTCTCGAGTGTGTGCTGCGTGGAGGCTGAGACTTCTGGCAATGAGTAGCATTTAGCTCACTTTGTGGCTATTTGTGTTGGTTACGGGGTTTGGTTTGTCCCAAGTGACTGGTGTTCCACACCTGAAGTCAACGCCTCATTGATCCGATCTGACCATAAGCTAATTACCCTACATATCCACATTCTGCCACCATCCCCATTAAGGAAACCATGTTAAAAAATTTCTCCAAAGCCAACTTCATGCTTTTTAAGACAGAAGTGGTGAACTTCAGGACAGCCATGCAGATGGACAATACAGTTATGACTACTGAATTCTACACAATTGCACTTTATAAGCACATACATGAGTGTATGGATCCTGCTATCCCAAACAGAACCAAGACACTATCCTCCAAGAAAAAGAAGCCAATCTGGTGGTCCCCTGCCATAAACAAACTGTACAACAGAAGGAAGAAACTGTTGCAAAAGAGGGTAAAATCCCATGAGTGGAGGAGCTCCCTGGTCAGCCTCAGTAAGAAGCTGCAATCCCTGATAAAATCCTCCATAGCTAGTTACAAAAATAAAATCGCTACTTATTCTAAAGACAACCACAAAGCATTCCATAGCTATGTTAAGAATCTCAATGGCAACACTCAGATCTGCTCTGAGTTACAGCACAATGGCACTAAATATACAGACCCAACTGATATTGCCAACATCCTGGCAGATAGGATCAGTGCTAACTTTACCCCCCTCTCACCCATGAAAGAGCCCATCTCTATACCGGAAGAATGCAAAGTTGCTGTCATCACGGCTGCACAGGTAAAAAACACACTCTCCAAAGCCAGGAACACAGCATCCATGAGACCAGACAACATCCCAGGCTGCGTTCTACACGAATTACAGAACAAACTGGCACCACACCTAAGTACCATGTTCAATCATAGCCTCACCTCAGGCTTTGTGCCTGCTAAATGGCGCACAGCAACAGTTATCCCACTACACAAGGGGGGAGCCATCACGGACCCCGGGAACTAGCACCCCATTAGCCTGATGAGTTTGGTCTGCAAGGCCATGGAACGTATCATCGTGGAACTAATAAACAAAGACAGTGGTAATCTCCAAACTCTGGACCACAACCAGTTTGGGTTTGTAAAAGGCAGATCATGTCTCCTAAACCTGACAGACTTCCTTGAAGCAGTCACCAAAGCCGTAGACAAGGGTAAGGTGGTTCACACAGCCTGTCTAGATCTTGCCAAGGCTTTCAACACCATCCTCCACTCTGGAATTATAAATAAACCCACTAAACTAGGTATAAATCCCTATGTCACAAGATGGGTTGTCAACTGGCTCACTGACAGAACCCACACTGTGAAAGTAGCAGACTCAAAATCTGACTTCAGACCAGTGACAAGTGGAGTACCACAGGGTTCAGTCCTGTGTCCTGTCCTGTTTGGTATTTACTTCCCTGAAGTACAGGCTAACACAGAAGGTCTTTGGCTAATGAAGTTCCCAGATGACTGCAAACTAGGAGCCATAATCCAAACTACTAACGATGTGGACATCCTACAAAAGGGCCCCACTGAGACAGATGCCTGGTGTCAAAGCCATGGCCTCAAGCTCAATGCCAAAAAGTGCATTGTCATCCCCTTTGGTAAAAACTCTGTACCCATGAACTACAACATAGGTGGTAGTATACTTAACAGCGAAAGTGTGATAAGAGACCTTAGGACACAGATGGACAATAGTCTCTCCTTTGATAATCACATCACCACAGTAATCAGGAAATCCTTCTATGTGGCACACCTCATCACAAAAGGTTTCTCATGCAGAAAAAAAGAGGTCATTGTCCCCTCTACTCATCACTCATTAGATCCATTATAGAGTACAATGCCCCTTTTGGTATGTACATCACAAGACATCTACAACAACTGGAAAGGCTGCAGAAATACCTCACAAAGAGGATTACCAGCCTCAAATACATGCCCTACACAGACCGTCTCAAAACACTCCAGCTTTACTCTGTTGCATATCGCTTACTCAGAGGTGAAGCCTGCCTAACATTTTAAGCTATGTCAAACACAGAGCTGTTGGACATGCTCCACTTAAAGAAATCCCTTTGCACTTCAGCCCCAAAACCTGGACCGAAATACAAAAGGAAGGTGTGCATCCATTTTCATAAAGGATACCCACACCTCCAGGTTAGTGGCACAGCACGAGGCCTCGGAGACCATCCAAGTGCAACTAACAGTGGGCAAAGCTGCTTATCAGATCGTAGCCTGCTACAGATCACCTACCTTGTCTCAGGACCCTCACTCAGCATTCCTGAGAACACTGGAAAATATAAAGGTCCTACCAAACACCATGATATTAGGAGATATCAACTACCCAAACATTGACTGGGAGAATTACTCAAGTACATACTCCTTTGCCCAACGCTTCCTAGAGTTTATAAACTCAAATGCCCTGGAACAGCTGGTTAGCACGCCCACTAGAGGTGACAACATACTGGACCTGATTATCACCAACATGGGGAATCAGTGTTCCACACCAGAGGTAAACCCCTCGCTGGTAAGATCAGATCATAACGTAATCACACTGGACATCCACATCCCGACCCCATCCCCAATCAAGGAAACCACTGTGAAAAACTTTTCAAAAGCAAACTTCACACTTCTCAAGACAGAAGTGGAAAGTTTCAAAGCACCCTTGCTAAAGGATAATGCCATCCAATCCACAGAATCATTTACAAGTGCATTCTATGAGCATCTACAGGGATGCATGGATTGAGCCATCCCAAGTAAAAATAAAACTCACTCCTCCAAAAAGAGAAAACCAGTCTGGTGGACCCGGCCATAAATAAGCAATACAAAAGAAGGAGGAAACTACTACATGATAGAGCAAAATTCCGAAAAGGAAAGGCATCACTGATCAATATTAGCAAGAAACTACGATTGCTCATAAAATCATCCAAGGCCAGTTTCGAAAGAAAAATTGCCAAGGAATCTAAAGATAACCACAAAACCTTCTTTAGCTATATCAAAAATTTAGGTGACAACTCTCAGATATGCTCTGAGCTACTGCAAAATGGCAAAAAATACACTGAACCAGCTGACATTGCCAATATCCTGGTGGACAAGTTCAGTGCAGACTTCACCCCCCCACCCCCAAAAAGGCCCGTGTCCATCAAAGAAGAATGCAGAGCCCCAGAGATCATGGACATGCAGGTGAAAACAGCCCTCTCCAAAGCTAAGAACACAGCATCAATGGGACTGGATGGTGTCCCAGGCTGTGTCTTACACGAGCTCCAAAACGAACTAAACCCTCACCTAAATTCACTGTTCAGACTCAGCCTTACCACAGGCTATGTACCCAAAGAATGGCATACAGCAACAGTCATCCCACTCCACAAAGGTGGTGCCACAACAGAACCTGGGAACTATTGCCCTATAAGCCTGACCAGCTTGTTCTGCAAAGCTATGGAGCGAATTATCATGGAACTCATAAACAGAGATATTGGGAACCTCCAGACACTGGACCCTACCCAATTCGGCATTGTTAAAGGCAGATCCTGCCTCCTAAACCTAGTTGACTTCTTTGAAACAGTTACCAAGGCCATAGATGAAGGGAAAGTAGTCCACACAGCCTACCTGGACCTCACTAAGGCCTTTGACACCATTCCCCACTCTGGCATCATAGACAAGATTACCAGCTTGAATATTAACCCCTATGGCACGAGATGGGTGGCCAACTGGCTCACGGATAGAACACACATGGTCAGAGTTGCAGGTGCCATGTCCGACTCTAAACCAGTCACAAGTGGCATCCCACAGGGCTCAGTCCTGGGACCCCTCCTGTTCAATATATACTTCTCTGAGGTACAGGCAAGCACGGGAGGACTATGGCTGACCAAGTTCGCAGATGACTGCAAACTGGGGGCCATAATTGACTCTCCAGCTGACACAGATATCCTCCAGGAAGGGTCTTACAGAGACAGATACCTGGTGTCAAAACCATGGCCTCAAGCTGAATGCCAAAAAATGCATAGTCATCCCCTTTGGAAAAAAACAAAGTGCCCATGAATTACCACATAGGTGGTAATCCACTAGTTACGGAAAATGCAATTAGGGACTTGGGGACCCAGGTAGATAATAACCTCTCCTTTGATAATCACATTGCCAAAGTGGTTAGATCTTCCTTCTATGTAGCCCACCTAATCACGAAAGGGTTCATCTCTAGATCAAGAGAGGTCATTGTGCCCCTCTACTCATCACTCATTAGGGCCATAATAGAGTACAATGCCCCATTTGGTATATACCTTAATTGGCACATGCAACAGCTGGAAAGACCACAGAAATACCTCACCAAGAAGAGGATCATGGGCCTCAAAGAGATGCCCTTTGCAGCTCAACTAAAGAAACTCTAGCTCTACTTGGTTGCTTACTGCCTGCTCAGAGGTGATCTATGCCTGACGTATAAGGCCATGTCCAACCCAGAATTAATGAACATGCTCCACCTCAAGAAAACCAAATCTCTTAAAGCCACATGCTCCAGTGAATTAAACCTCAGCACAGCAATAAATAGGATGTGCTGGAGGGATAGATTCCTGTCCCAGAGACTTCCGTCGCTCTGGAATAGAATCCCAGTTTATGTTAGGGAGAGCCCCTTGCTGACTCTCTTCAAGAGGAATCTTGACGAGTGGGTGGGAAATCATAAATTTACCCTTGGGATCACTTCAGTGGCCCTGCTAGACAGAGGCCCAGGAAACTAATTTAAAAGGGAGGCGAAAGCCAACACATTCTGGCTAGGCTTATAAATGCCCTTGGGCAGATAGCCTAGTACCTACCTATGAACCTATGAACCTATATGCTCTAGGTACCTAAACCTTGTCACCACAATAAACAGAACATGCCGGAGGGATAGATTCCTGTCCCAGATACTTCCCATACTCTGGAATAAACTACCTATCTATATCAAACAAAGCTCCTCATTAGCACTCTTCAAGAAAAACCTTGATGATTGGATGGGAAATAGGAAATTCACCCCGGGGATCACTTCTGTGTCTCTGCTCAACAGTGGCACAGGAAAATAAATTTCTTTGGTGGCAAAGCTAGCGTACCTTTTTGACTGGGCATGTATAGGCCCCAGGGCCGATAGCCTAGTACCTACCTATGAATCTATGAACCTATGAACCTTTGAGCCTTGCCTAAAAAAGGTAATATGGGGACAGCAAGCACCTTGGCCAGTATTCAGAAGCATAGGGGCGACAGGTGCAAACCATCTGTAGTGAAGCAACGAGGCTTGTCTATCATGTCATCACAATGCAAACAGAGACTGGATCCCCTTTGAATGACACCAGAAGCTTGTTGAAGTTTATCGTCTTTCTGTTACATTGCAGTATTATGTAGGTAAGATGCTACTCAAGGTCAGGGTCATACCAGCCTGGGCTAAATGATCATAGAGCTGCTATATATCTCTTGTCATGTTGTCCTGGGAGGTATGTCTCACATCATTCACACTGACATGTACAAAGAACACATCATATATGTACCTGTTCTGGAGTGATGTAAGTGCTTGTGTTATGTGGCTGATCATAGCACCTGACAGACAACTGACAGTAACCTTCTCCTTGTCCAGCCGAGTGAGTGGAACATCTGTGCACCTGACTATGAAGTCACCTATTACTAGTGTGTTGGGTATGTTGTTTTGCCTTAGGGCCTGTTGTGAGGCACACTGCTTTGCTGTATTATGTGTTTTCTGGCATTTGCTTGGAGGTGCATGTTGCTTGCTTGTCTGCTTAGGAGGACACTCTATCTTTTTCAGATTGATATTTGTATTCTCCAAGTATGGTAATGTGTATTTATGTGTGTGTTTTGCTGGTGCTTATATTGTAGGTCTATGTGAAACAGTTGGTGTTGTGGTTGTATGACCCTACTCCTCCTGACTGTGTTGTCCAGTATTGGGTTGACAGAGCATAGCCATTGGTTTGACCCTGTGTGTGCCAGCATGTGGTGCATCAACCCATATATGATATGGTCATGGCCTATGCGTACAATACACTCACAATACACCTAGTATGATAAGCCTGCTGAGGTTAGCAAATGTGAAAAAAAACCTTTGGGCAAACTGTCAGCAAGTAATGTCTGTATTACACCCTGTACCTCCATATTGCTTGCTGAAGTGTAAAGACGTACTTAGTTTGGATTAAGAACCCCGCACTTGCCAACTGTGTGTGTGTCTGTCTGTCTCTCCCTGGGGAGAGAGCAACCTTTTTGGAGACTACTCACACCCCTTAAAAGTGGTATACTCATCTTTGTCAAGGCTGATGATGTCACCATCCTACAAATATACCTGTGGGAAAGAGAAATCCTGGTAATGTGTATAGTGTGTTGTGTAAATGTGTACTGCTAAATGTAGTTAAGTAGGGGTTTGAATCCTACACTTGCCAACTGTGTGTGTCTCCCTGGGGAGGAGTAACCTTTTTGGAGAATACTCACTACCCTAAAAAGTGGTATACTCATCTTTGTCAAGTCTGATGATGTCACCATCCTAGAAATATTCTTGTGGAAAGAAAAAAATCCAGTAATGTGTGTAGCATGTTGTGTAAATGTGTACTGCTGTAATATCATAATGTAGTTAGGTATGGGGTTTGAATCCTGCACTTGCTGAGTGTGTGTGTGTGTGTGTGTGGCCCCCTGGGGAAGAGTAACCTTTTTGGAGAATACTCACACCCCTTAAAAGTGGTATTCTCATCTTTGTCAAGTTTGATGATGTCACCATCCTACAAATATACCTGTGGAAAAGAAAAATCCCAGTAATATGCATAGCGTGTGGTGTAAATGTGTGCTACTGTAGTATCATAATCTAGTTAGACAGGGGTTTGAATCTTGCACTTGTCACCTGTGTGTGCGTCCCCTTGGGGAGGAGTAACATTTTTGGAGAATACTCACACCCCTTAAAAGTGGTATACTCATCTTTGTCAAGTCTGATGACACCTATGGAAAGGCAAAATTCCAATAATGTGTATAGTGTATAATGTAAATACGTACTACTGTAGTGTTGTTAGGTAGGAGTTTGAATCCTGCACTTGTCAACTGACTGTGTGTGTCTCGCCGTGGGGAGGCACAACCTTTTTGGAGAATACTCACACCCCTTAAAAGTGGTATACTCATCTTTGTCAAGTCTGATGATGTCACCATCCTACAAATATACCTGTGGAAAAGTAAAATCCCAGTAACATGTATAGCGTGTTGTGTAAATGCGTACTGCTGTAGTATCATAATGTATTTTGGAAGGAGTTTGAATCTTGCACGTGCTGAGTGTGTGACACCGTTGGTCAATGTGGAGTGGGTTTTGATTTTTTTAGCGTATGACATATCACAATGACAACTGTATGTGCATTACACATGTAATGTAGCTGTGGGGCAAAGCCATATACATACATGTGACCTCAATTATTTCATAGGTGGGTACTCTGCTTTCTTCATGAATGCATCTGTTATCTTTGCCAGAGCATGCTGGCACTTTCCAGACCTTAGGTCACTTCTGTATGCTAGTGACAAGCTTAGCCACTGCAAGTGATCCCTGGGCTAAGTCTTCTGTTTCACATCCACTCATCATGGTTTCTATTGAAGAGTGTGAATGAGGGTTTATGCTTGAGGTATATTTTAATCCTGTTCCAAAGCAAGCAAAGTCTGGCAAAGATGACTAATCATTATAGGTGTGCAACAACCTCTGTGGATCTGCATGCAAATCCTTTATTGCTTATGTGCTCCACAGAGGGATTTCCAAAACCCTTTGGTAATGTGATTATCAAAGGGGAGATGACTAAACACATGGCTCTATGTATACATTAGCACCTGTTCCACATTTTGGGGGCTACTACCTATGTTGTACTCTGTGGATACTTTGTTTTCTAAAAGTGGATAACTATGCTTTTTTTGGCTTATAGCTTTACAGCATGAGTCTGACACCAGGTATCTGTCTCTATGATACCTTTTTGGAGGATGTGTGTGTCATCTGGAGAATAAAGTATAGCCCACAGTATGCATTTTCATCAAACATGGGCAGACATATCCCTACTGTGTTTGCTTGTACCTTAGAAAGCTACATGCCAAACAGGAGTGGTCCCAGGACTGAGTGCAGGTGAATAATGCTTGTTACTGGCATAGAATTGTACATGGAGGCTGCAAAAGTTACTGTGTGTCCTACATCTGTGTGTCAGTTGTCAATCCATCATCTAACAATCGTTTATGGTCAGTCTGTTGAGGTTATGTATAATACCAGAATGTGGGATGGGTATGAATTTCTGGTGAGCTATAACTTGGCTGTGTGGACCTTCCCTCCTTCACCTATAGCCTTGTTAACTGGCTTGATGTCTACTAGGTGTATGAGCCATGATGTGGGTAAGGTGCAGTGTTTGCAGGTTCATAATGTCTCTGTTAATGAGTTCCATAATGCTGTGCTCCATAGCCTTCCCGATAACATTTGTCTGGCTTATAGGGTGAGAGTTTCCAGGATCTGTTGTAGTTCTACCCTTAAGCAATTTATGTTAACATTTGCACTGGGTGTGACGAGGGTGGACAGGTCTAGGAATAAGTATATTAGAGGGTCATCCCAGGTTTGAAGGTTAGTAGACCAAGCCAGATAGGCAGGATTAAGTTGGTTTGTACATGTGCTGAGGGATGCAGAGTATATTGTGAAATAGATGCTAAAGATGAAGCTGCCAGGTAACAGGAAAAGAGGAATGCCAAAGATGAGGTTTATGGCTGAGAGGACATGCAGGTGGATGGTGTGACAGTTCAAGATGCAGACGGCAGGATGAAATGGAAACAGATGATCTACTGTGGTGACCCCTAATGGGAGCATCTGAAAGGAGAAGAAGAAGACGTAGCTCAACCCTTGTGGACTGTGAACACCATTACCATGCATCATTCCACAAGTATGTAACCTGTATAGAGGCTGCATCTGGACAGTGTTTAGGTGAGTGGTGACTCCATATGTCAGCTTGTGTATGACACAGCCAGAGACACTGTCCAGTACCATTGCCACTGTGGTTTGGACTTTGATAAAGAGATGTTTTAACTAGAGCGTCTGTGAATCATCAGGTTTTACATTCTTCAGGTCTGGAAATGTGGCCCTTGTGTAATGACAGGGTGGTGAAATCCGCATTCAAACTGTCTGACAAGAAATTGGTAATGTCAGTCAGATAAGTGTACTTTGTGACCATTTACATTAACTGTGACCTGATCTGAGATTTCCCCTGTAGATTATACACAACACTAAAGAAAGCTTTAGTGTTGTCTTTGGAATCCTTGCCATTTTGTATTTTGAAGCTTTCCTTCTATGTTTATTGAGGGATCGTATTTTCCCAATGATACTGACCAGAGAGGTTATCCCTTCTTGGTATGTAACTCTTTTTTGGTACAACTTCACACCTTCTATTATATATTTAGTTTATGGCAGGGGTCCATGAGACTAATGCACTTTTACTGTATAAGTGAGACTTTCTTGTGTTTGTGATAGCACGGTCCATGCAACCCTGTAGGTGAACAGTGTGCATTACTAAAGGATTATGCAGCTGGGACAGTGTTAAGCTTAGTAATGCAAACCAATGACATATAGAAACAACAGCATCACCCACAGCACAGTGTCAACCCGTGTCATGCACACACATGCGTACTCAAGTTCCACAATGTGCGTAGTACAATGCATACTGGCGACCAATAGAAACTATGGAGTGTTAACACTGGCCAATACAGGGCATTTCACCATGCCCTTGTGTCCAATATGCATGTACATGCAGACAATGCACCTTCACCATGTTCACAAATGGACACCTGCAAACCTGTGTTGCACACACCCCACACTTACTGTCCACTGTATAATGCATGCTGACACAACTACACACATCAGCCAAGTGGCACATGGGCAAACAAAACACAACTGGAATAAACACTGGTGAAAACAATACAATGTTGCTAATTACAGCTTTAATGCATCATGCCTGCTCAGCTACACCTTCAAGGATATCATTACACTTTACTGCTGACAACATGTTACACATCCGACCATTGCTATACTTTATTAACGTCACCCTGTGCATCAGCACCATGTTAGCCTGTTCCTGCATCAATATTGCAGATGACAGGAGGTGGCACAGGTTTCATCATATGCACAGGGTGTGTTGTTGGTTTGCCAGAGGCCTACACTGAGCCATACAATCAACATGTGTGTGTGAGTGTGTGTGTGTGAGGGTCATGAGTACTGTTAAGGGCCAATGTTGATGTAATGTGTGCGGGTATGTGTTTGCCCTAGGTTTCTGGTTTATGTGTGTGTGTCTACATGCACACAGTTTCACCATGTGGCTGCCATATACGGGAAGTTATGAGACAGCTACAGACTGTACCTGGCAGGCTTTACAGATCACCATCTCTGGCCACAGATAAGGAACCTGTGCCTGGCAGGGGTGCTACAGACAGTATCAGGTACTAATCCAGATTGGGTACTATGTGAACAGGTTGAGAAATGTCCACTGGATCCAGGTCCCTGCTAGGACTGGCCAGAGCCATGTGCACGTGGTCTGCTAGGATGGTCTATGGACAGCCCCCCAAACATTGCTGGGGCTGGTACTGGCACTACAGGAGCAGCTGTGACTTGCTGGACGTCCACGGCAACCTCCAGCTGCTGATGTTGCTGGCATACATCCACATCAACATCTCTGCCGTCCTGCACTGTCCTGACACATGGACATGACATTGTGGAGGACATCCAATGTCTCACCCCAACATCTATCAGTGACTTCAGTGTAGTTATGTATGGCACCTGCTAGGCCATGGATACTGTCATTTACAGAGGTGTAATGAGCCCTCTGTGCCCTTAGCCCCTGTCTGGTGTACCACTCCATTCGTGTCTGTGCCTCCATGACAGCCTGGAACATGCATGTGGTAAAAAGAGGTGTGGCACATCTGCCAGGGGCATGATGATCAGCAGTGCTCTGACGAGAACCCCTAGACATATGCCTATGTGGTACCGTTCCAGACATCTGGCTATGGCTGCTGTGTCCTGATACATGTGCCATAGATACCACACTGTCCTGGTCAGTGTCAACCGTACACTGTCCCTCAGCTAAGGGCAATGGTGATGATGGATGTACAGGCAGTATGACTGTGCATGGATGGGGTGGAGACTTGTGTACTGCCAATTGGTGGCCCAACAATAGACCCTGACAAACCTGTCTGTGCCTCAACACACCTATCCTCATCATCACTGTCTGTCTCAGTGACATCAGGATTCCTACTGTACTGAACCAGCCCCACCTCGGCACCTGTGACAGGAAAACAGGAAACAAACTTTAAGGCCTAAACATGACTTCAGACCACATGCGCACATGCACACATAAGCACATGCACACATACACACATGTGCACATGCGCACATGCACACATGTGCACATGCACACACACACACACACACAAATACACTCCACCCTAAAGCAGACACACACAACACCAGCAATCACAGAACATACACAATAGCAGGTGATGGTGGGGTACAGTATCACAAGCAAAACAGTCATATCACACATGTCAGCATGCAGGACATGTGTTGCTCAACAGCATGCAGTGCAAGTGTAGTCAGACCTTGTTACTAACAGTATACATGTCTTTGATGCATGTGTTTTGTTATTAGGTGATGGCCCTCCCCCTGGAACACAATGCATACATGGACACAAAATTGCTGTGCAGGTATTCATAACCCTGTAATGTACTGTGCACCATAACTCACAGGTGTACATACCATTGCTGGATGTGTATCTGTGTGTCAGATAGGTATCCAATGCTGATTACAGCTTCTGTGTCCTTAGCAAATAATTGTGGACACATGTTTAGCACATACATGATGAGTATTCACACATCATCAGTGGTGCATGGATAATTGATGGAATACCATTCGGCCACATACCCAATGTATGGTACTTATGGTGAGTGTAGATCATATTGTGGACATGCCAGTCTCATCCATGACATGGCATGCTAAAACACAACTGCATATTTAAACACTACACATACCCAATGTGTGTCATATGACATAGCCACTCAATAGCATCACAAGACATATATGTGTCAGTTGTGCAAATGGTGATTGGTATGCATACTGTTTAGAGGTGCATATGTATGCACACATGCAACATTAAGGTGTATAGCAATGAAAGCTATGTGTAGTACTGCGGTTACAATAACCGGATGGGGTATAGTACCATAGGCCATCATCATGAAGCATCAGGTGTTCACTCAAGGCTACAAATGTTTCCCAAACCAGCACTAATCATGCTGTGCTAGAACTGTACTACCTTGGCTAAATTCACCATTTTACAACCAATTGTTACGTGAGTTTGTAAAGAGGCCAATAAGGAGCATTCCCTGACATGAATGTGTAGTGTGTTGCAAGGTGTTTAAATGCCCCATGATAGGCCTCTACCCCTCAGGTATAGTATGTGTAATTTTGGATACTGGAGTGTGTCTTTACAGATGGTTTGGGAATCCTTTATGTGTAGCATGTTAAAATGCTCTGTGTATGACATAGATGTGTATGTTATGTGCACATTGAGTATCAACTGTGTCTATGAAATGGTCACTACACTCTAGCCACATTTGTTTGAGATGGTCTGGGTATTGCATGTGTTTGAGGCAGCTAATCACATTAGTGAGATGTGTGTGCTCTTACACCAAACATGCACAGCATGTATTATGGGTAGGTGTGTTACATGTGTACATGGCCTACACCTTAACTATGACATGCACTTTTTATTTACAATAATAAATGTAGAACACATTCACCAGCATCTGTCCGCTGCCTTGATGCTACCCAAGAGGGACCTACATAGAGATGAGACAGTTTGTCAGTGGCCACAACTGTGGTATTGCTACTGTGTGTTTGCAATCTTACAGTACAACAGTTTGCATTCACAGGGCTACAGATTATATTCCAAATGATCAGTATTGCACAACAGGCTCCACATCTTTGAACAACACACTCCACATCTCACATATGCATGATCTACCAATACAGATAACAGTAGTCTACAGATATGCCATGTTACCTACATGCTCCATGTGTACTTGCTGGGTGGCTCCAACCTCCATCATGGTGTATGTCTGCTGCTGTTGTTGTTGAGTAGGTGCCACCAGGCTCAGGAACAGCTCCTCCACTCTGGTGAGGGGGGATGGATATTAACACCACCTCCTGTTGCAAGCTGTTGTCTACGCACATCAGCAGCATGCTGACAGACAAGTCTGAGAAGATCACTGCAGTGGTGGCGTACCTGCTTATATGTCTGGTTATGTAGGCCTACCTCATTGAGCCTGCAGACAACATCTTGCCACATTGCAGTACGCTCCTGCTGGTCCTGGCTGGTTCGTGAGAACATGAGACGGTAGTGCTGAATCATACTGCTAGTAAAGATATCATCTTCAGCACTACTGTAACTGGGGTTTCTGCGATGGGCCATGATCACTGGAAGACATAAATACAGAAATATGTCTGAGCAAGTCATATGGCACATATAACATTATACAGTACAGATATCACTGAACTGCCATATATAGCAACCTATAAGCTAACCGAGAGTGAAACACTGCAACTGCTACTTATCACTGCTCACCCCACAACTGCTTGAAAGTGCCTTGCTCATCTATCTAATGAACCATGTTCTGCACAGCAACAAAATAAAATCACTATATAATACTATACAGGAGTACCTGGCACACTGTATGCAACACGATGCACCACCTAGCCACAGCACATATACATCAAGCTGATGTGTAACGAAATATATCATCCATCACAATCAGTGTAAGTTCCAGTAAATGTATTACTATTATACCACACAACTTGTTAATGGCAAATCTGTGGCCAAAATATGTGCACAATTGGGAATATAGGTCGCATCCTGCTGTAGTACACTGTGAATGTTGCTAGATACACAGTTATATGTTTTACCACATATATGTCAAAGGACATGTTACAGACATACCCACACACACATCAGACATAATTACAGGACACAAAGGTATGACAACCCAAATAAGCTTTCAGTGTGTACTATACAGTACTGTGTGTCAGTACTTACACAACCTTAATCTTGAGAAATGTAATCTGTGATGAATACGGGGAACCACACAAAACAGTATATGCAAGCAATGTGGACATACACCATACTTTGCTGTACAGGCCCAGAGCTTCAAGTAGTACTACAGTACACACAGGATTTGCATTCAGCATCGGTACCAATCAATAATCATAGATGTAGTGCTTTGGCATCCAATGGCACACCCTAGTTAAAACCAAAGGACTTAATCACACTGTATGCAATAGCACTTGTTCTGCTTAGCAACAGAATACACAGCTTTTGCTAGGATCAAAGCAAGGACCATTAATACCATGACATAAACAGTTTCCCACTAAGCTATCCCACAGCCACATATCTTTGACGTATTCACAAACATATTGACCATCACAGTCAGTCAACAGTACAGAGAATCTATTGCAACAAGTAGATGTAGGTGTGTATGAGTATATATAACTATATATATATATATATATATATATATATATATATATATATATATATGTATTTAAGCAGCAAGTTGATAAATAGCTACCGTGGCTTAGTGGTACTTCATGTTGTGTAGTGTGTGCAAGGTCCAGGGTTCAGGACTTACAGAGGTGTTTTATTTTGCTCCTGAGCAGAACAAGGGCTCTCACATACAGAGTGACTAAGGCACTTTTAAGCAGTTGGAAGCGGGTTTGCGCAGGTTTGCGCATTGCTGTGCATTGCTTAGCCAAGCGCAAACAAGCACAAATTCGTGCAAACCTGCTAACTACTGCTTAATAGTGCTTACTCCCACTCACCCCATACTCATTTCTTTGAAAGAAAAGAAAAATGAGGAGATAGGAAAGTGGTGAAAAAGGGGCACAAAGAGGGAAAGACAGTATGGAAAATAGCTCAGGATGTGCAGGACGGGTGTAGGGAATGTCCATAGCTGCCCATTTCTTAAACAGCAACAGCTGTGCATATGCAATAAATTTGGAGGTAGATATGAAACCTTCAACCCCTGAGAGAGGGGTGAGGACAACAAAGTATGTTGTAATGCCAATTAAATAACATTTCATGTGTCCAGTGGACATGTGTACATAATGGGCAGCTATGTATGGGCATAATTTTTTTTTTGGGAGCAGATTGCCTTTTTTTTTTCAGGTGAGAGTGGAATGTGGGGTAGGGGAAGTAGGTATATTTGGGGAGGTAGGTTGGGGAGGTAAACAGACAAGACAAACAAGATGCATACAGGGGCAGTATATGACATGTGGTGGGTGAACACCTTTGACAGGGAGGGATGTTTGGAAATCACAAGCCCATGAGCCCCCAGATGGAAACAGTGGGACTGAGGTCCCCACCCAAGGGCAGTCACCACTGCACCTTCATGGCCCAGAGGGTGGCTGTGCTGGAGGGCTGTGAGGAAGGGCAGGCTGACCTGGGAGTTGCACCACTCGGCCTCAAGCTGGCGTAGGGTTCTGCAACAGAACATTCAATCTCTCTACACACCACAGCCCGGACTGTTCAAAGGGTGATAGGTGGCCCTCCTCCACCCACGCTTGCATGGGGGGGCTGAGCCCCATCCCCTGTAGTGCTTCCACCTGAAGGTGGCTCAGGGCCAATGGAGGAGGAGGTCCCAGGCTGGGCACCAGATCTGCTGGTGCCAGGTGCCATGGCCAGCTGAGGGGGGACAGGTGGATCCGCTGGGACTGGCCTTCCCATACAAACTATGTTTTGGAGAGTTTAATAAAGATATGGGTTAGTAACAGTCAACAGCATTCCAATTAGTTATAACAGCATGCAGAAGTATTCCCATTAACCCTACACACCAAATTTTCAACAGTTGAAAAGCAAGCATAACACATGCATATATAGAACAATAGTGGACATTACAACAGCATGCAGGTTTAATTGATGGCAACAGGCCACCAATACTGTGGTATTTTAACAGGGTGCATGCATAGAAATAAATGCAAATATTTATAAACTAATAGGCATATGTCCCAATAAATGTTTTGAGATTAGACATACCGATTGAGGTGTGGAATTGCATTTTTTATGCACATACAGTAGGGTGGAAAAGATAGCTCAATTAACAACTTATATATCCTTCTAGTTTTTGCTACATTCCTATTAACTGCAGTTATATGTCCCTTACATGTATTAGTACACTACCCAATGTCCTTATATTGTGCAATTGGATTTTTCTAGATCAGTATATACATGAGCTGTATCTTACATACAAACTGTCCAAGATGCAGATGTTACTGCAACATATTTTGAGAATTGCTCACACACACTACTGCTAAGATGGTACATTGACAGCTCTACTTTCATATAATTATCTAGATATGTTCAGGTGAAAGTATCAGTTATATGTTAACAGCCCCATACATTTCTGGCAGCACACTGACATTTCTGGGGAACACAATACCAAGCTACTCATGTGCCAGATTAACCTGTACATGCTGGGCATGAACCAACAGTTGAGGGCTGTAAATATGCATAAAAGCTACTGGCACTCCCTTCATCCGTGTTATATGGGCCTACCCAAGTGTGGGTTGACACTGCTTAATACAACACTACTATTTGTAGAATGCAACAGTACAACAACATATCAAAGAAAATGACACAGACGCACTCCAGGAATTATACATTTATTAAAGGATTATTACACCTTTATTTATTGGGTTAAAATACTTTTTGAAGACTATCTCATTTATTTTATATAACAGTACATGCAGAATAATTACTAACCTGCCTGATGATGCAGCCTTTGCAGCCTATCTTCATGGGCTTGCTGGTTTATAGCCCGGACACCTGCAGCTGTGAAGTAAATGCACTGATATTGAGACATACCTATCCATAGTATAGACAAGCATAGCAATTCTTAACTACTTAATACAATGGCTACTTACTCAGTACTGGGGCATTAGGCATCGCACGGGATTCCTGGATCCACTGGTCCAGTTGATCCTCCCTACATTGCATCAGGTCAGAATAATGGTGCCTGACCTGCTCACCAGAAGACTGTTCCAGGCCTCAGTTTTATATTGGGTACTCTGGTACTGGCACCGCAGGAGTCTTTCCTCATGACTGTGGACAAGGAGCCAAACCATTACTTTGGACTCCTCAATGCCCCAGCGTTGCACTCTAAATCGAGTGTCTTCTCCAACACCAGCCATGCTGACTGCAGAAGGAAGCTACAACCAGTTATAGCAAGTATTCCCACCTGTGGAGCTTAAATATGCCTCATTTCCCGCACTTATTTGTGATTGGCCACTTTTGGAAAAACTCAGTTGTAGGCACGCCTGCTTAGCTGATGTAGGCAATGTTTAAAGTTCCTTTGATAGATATGTGTCTGTTGAAAGTGCATGTTTAGGAAATGCTGTCATGGCTTAGTGGTTAAGTACTGTGACTATAGAGCATAGTATCCTGAGTTTGAGCCCTGTCACTGCTTTTTATTTTCCTACTGGGCAGACCTGACTGGTTAAGGTACAGCAAAGGAGGTGTGGCCGTGTTTAACCAACTTTGCTCAACTTTGCCCGACTTTGCCCAACGTTGCTCAACATTGCTCAACATTGCTCAATGTTGCTTGACGTTGCCTGATGTTGCGCTGTTTAGCGGGATGCACAGCTATGCGCAAATACGTTGTGGTTGCGCTGGTTAGCATGGTGCATAGCTATGCGCAAAGACATTGTGCTGGTAAATGCAGTGCACAGCTATGAGCAAATGGATTTAAATATGCTCAGTACTGGTAGAATGTGCTTAGCAGTACTTTATATTGCTTAAAATAGGGTACTCATGCCTCAGAATGCATAACCATTTCACCTTCATATATATATATATATATATAAAATTCATTCACTACTACATTTAACATTTCAATGCTTTTTACAAAACTTATACATAAAGAATGCCAGGAAATACTTTTGTATACAGATTTCCAACAGAAAATGGAACGTGCAGTAGTGGGACTTGAACCGGGAATGCCTCCTCTTTGACTACACTATCGCTATTTTGCTTAATTTGCATATATTTTTCTTATTATCCTCTTCTTGTGTCTAAGCTGCTAACTGTAGCTAAGCAATGGGCAAACCCGTGCAAACACGCGCAAATATGGGCAGCTATATCGGATGAAATAAAAAAAAATAAAACTCTTTCTATTTTTAATTTTGTCAGTTGTTTAACATATGGGGGAGTGTAGTGTTACATTGTGCACATGTGAGCGGGCTCACTCATGTAACTTGAAATTGCGGCGTTTCTTCATTGCAGAGGCATGGATTTTTGGACTGTTCGGCAGTCCAACACGCCCTCTATACTCGTCCATGCTCCGTGTAAGCTTTAGAGTTGAGGCAGCACACCCTCATTAATATGCATGGTGCGCTGCCATCATACTCTTAGACTGGCGCTTCCGTGTAAGACTAATCTAGTCTTACATGGAAGATTAGTAAATCCTGGGGTTTGGCTTTAAAGAAGTTCTACTCTTACCTTCAAAGTAATCTATTGAGCACTGAATGAACCCAGAATAATAACAGAATATAGTGTCGAAAGTTGGAGAAAAAGTGTGAATATGGAAGGAAAAAGTTCAAGTTACTGATATGAATATTTAAAAATAAATATAAGAATGCAATGAAAAGGCATGTTGAAAAATTATATTCTGGAAAACTAAATGAATATCAACCTGTCAGTTAAAAAAAAAGAAAATTGGAGGGTCTGTAAACCCCCCCTCCCGAAACTTCAACTGACTGCAATATGGCTGAAAACTGGAGAAAGTTCAAATATTATTTTGAAGTGTGTCTCTCTGTATTTGATGTTGACCATAAAGCTAAAAAGGTGTAGACTTTTTGTTTGTAAACATCTTTATTAAATTATCACTTAACACATTGGTACTCATACATTAATAGAAAATTAAACAAACAATATTCACATTTGTCACATTCATGGATTATACATTACATATATGTTTTCTTTCTTTTTGACAATTATTCACTCCAACAATATGCATATTTCCTGATTCCTTCCTTCCCTTAAACCTCACTCCTCCACCTGAATATTATTCTACGTGTATTTTTCACATAAATGTTATTTATTTCTATGTAATTTGCTCTGTCCTCTTTCTAAACATCTCATCTCCATTTTTTATCTACTTTACAATATTCAGTACTTCAGTTACATGAGGAGAGTGTGTTGAGCGGATGGAAAGAGTACTTTTAGGGGCTGATGAATGAAGATAATGAGAGAGAGGGAGAGAGAGAGAGATACAGAGAAAAGGCTGGATGATGTAGAGATAGTGAATCAGGAAGCGCAACCGATTAGCAAGGAGGAAGCAAGGACAGCTATGAATAGGATGAATAATGGAAAAGCTGTTGGTCCAGATGACTTACCTGTGGAAAGATGGAGGTGTTTAGGAGAGATGGCAGTGGAGTTTTTTAACCAGATTAATTAATGAAATCTTGGGAAGTGAGAGGATGTCTGAGGAGTGGAGAAGAAGTCTTTTGGTACCGATTTTTAAGAATAAGGGTGATGTGCAGAGCTGTAGTAACTACAGAGGGATAAAAATCAGTCACAACATGAAATTATGGGAAAGAGTAGTGGAAATTAAGTTAAGAAGGGAAGTGATGATTAGTGAGCAGCAGTACAGTTTCATGCCAGGAAAGGGCACTACAGATGCAATCTTTTCTCTGAGAGTGCTGATGGAGAAGTTCTAGAGAAGGTCAGGAGTTGCATTGTGTCTTTATGGGCTTAGAGAAAGCATATGACAGGGTGCCTAGAGAGGAGTTGTGGTACTGTGTGAGGAAGTTGAGAGTGGCAGAGAAGTATGTAAGAGTGGTACGGGATATGTACGAGAGTAGTGTGACAATGGTGAATTCTGCAGTAGGAGTGATGGATGCATTTAAGGTGGAGGTGGGATTACATCAAGGATCAGTTCTGAGCCCTTTCTTATCTGCAATGGTGATGGATAGGTTAACAAACGAGTTCACGCAGGAGTGTCCGTGGACTATGATGTTTGCAGATGACATTGTGATCTGTAGTGAGAGTAGAGAACAAGTTGAGGAGACCCTGGAGAGGTGGAGCTATACTCTAGATAGGAGAGGAATAAAGGTCAGTAGGGCTATGACAGAATATATGTGTGTGAATGAGAGGGAGGATAGAGGAATGGTGAGGATGCAGGGAGTAGATCTGGTGAAGGTGGATGAGTGTAAATACTTAGGATCAACAGTTCAGAGTAATGGTGAGTGTGGAAGAGAGGTGAAGAAGAGAGTACAGGCAGGGTGGAGTGGGTGGAGAAGAGTGTCAGGAGTGATTTGTGACAGATGGGTACCAGTAAGAGTGAAAGGGAAGGTCTACAAGAGGGTAGTGAGACCAGCCATCTCCAAAATACTAGAAAAGTGCATCCATACTCAGCTCCTTAGTCATCTGGTAAAACATAACATCTGTTTCTACACTCAACATGGATTTAGGCCAGGACATAGCACTAACACTGCCCTCCTTGCCTTCTTGGATACAGTAAATAGAGCCCATGATGCTGACTCCTTAGTCTCTGCACTCTTTCTTGATCTATCAAAAGCATTTGACACAATTTCCCACTCCCTTCTGCTTACTAAACTCTCCAACCTTGGCCTATCTCCCCCTACCTTACAATGGTTTACCAACTACCTCAGCAATAGGCAACAATCTGCTATATGGTAGCACTCTTCTTCCCCTTTCATCAATACAAACACGGTGTACCCCAGGGTTCAATACTGGATCCCCTTTTATTCACTATATTTGTCAAAAACTTTTTCACCACTCTCACCCACAGTACTGCTATCCAATATGCTGATGACTCCACTATTATCTCCTGTTCTAAATCTGTCACTGCACTACAGCAACTTACCCAAGAAGCATTTACTACTACTGAAACCTGGATGTCTCAGGACCATCTTGCCCTTAACCCCAATAAAACAAAACTTAATATTTACTCCCACAAAATCTGGCCCTGTTGACAAGTCACTATTCTCTGTTCACTCCCAAAACAACACTATCATTGAAGTTGTCCCAAGTACCAAATTGCTTGGTGTCATCATTGATGATAAACTAACTTTTGACCTTCACATCTACAGTAACATAAAAAAAACATTAAAAGCTAGGATCCCTTTAGAGGCACAACTACGTTCTCAGCCTCTCTGCTAAAAAGGCGCATGCCTCATCTTTCCTACCACCAACTCTCTTATATGGAGCCCCTATCCTCACCAATCTACAGTCCTCCCTGAAAACAAATCTAGACTCTTGCTACAATAAAGTCTCTAACTAAATTTGTTACTATTGTAAAATTGTCCACCCACCACCTTTACTATTAGGTATGTTCATTTTTTTATTTGGATTTTTGGAACAGTTAGGTCGTTAATTATTGGAGATTTTGTATTGGTGGTTAGGGTGACTGTTTTTTATATATAAAGGAACACCATTGGTTGTTTGATGACATTGATAAAGGCTTTTGGGCCGAAAACGGTCTGTGTGTGAAGAAGTGGGAGGCTTTTTGCCTTCTAAATATGTACTAATATATACTGAATGAATCAAGAATAAGACTTAATAAAGTTTTGGAATCTCCGTGTTGTGCTGGCTACTTCTGTTTTTGTGCTATTTGATTTAAAGTCTTGGAATCTCCGTGTTGTGCTGGCTACTTCAGTTTTTGTGCTATTTGATTTTTTGGCCTATGCACTTGCTGTCCATGCAAAGTTACTTGTTTGCTTTGGTTTCTTCAGCTTTACTTCGCTGGTGGCGTTTGAAGAAATCTGTTCCTTATCAGGTGCTCCATGTGTGGGGGCATTACTGGAGCACCTTTGGATGAATATTGGCCTTTTTGGATTAACACTGTAGGTGTTTGGTCTTTTTTAGCCAGCTTTATTATTGCATTCAATTGTTTTTGGATCTTATTTTGGAATCGGCTATTTTCCTTAGATGAGTGATTTGGCTGTTTTTTTCTTAAAGATGGTGCACCGAATTTGGATGTATTTGGTACTATTTTCGTGGACTGAGTGCAGTGTTTTATTTGGGCCTATTATTGATGAAACCTTCTAGCGCTGAACATTGGAGATGACATTATAAGTCCGGTAAGCTTTGCTTATTCTGCTGATAGGTGTTTTGGAGCTCTATTTCACTTCCTTATATTGGAATATCATTGATGTAGTTGGTTGTTTTCTGAAGGGCCCTTTGACTAGTATGGTATTATTGGAACTGTGTTCCAAGCAAGTCGCCGTATTTTTTGGTCTATACTTTACACTGGGGCCATCTCTACTTCTTTGATAAACTAACTGTTTTCCCTAATGAGTTTCATGCAGTCAGCATGATATACACCATTTTAAGCTTGGCAGTGAGTTTGGGCTTTCATTAAAAGGTTTATTGGTTTATAAAGAAAGTCTATTGAACTGAACGATACTGGATACCTGATGTCTGAAGACTGGAGTGGTTTCATCGGAACAAGGGAACTTTTGGCACAATAATTTTTGAGATCTTTTTTCATTATTTTGGAGATTCCAGTTTAGGCTTGGTCTGCCTTGCTTTTCTGCTGGTGGCATTATGGGAATATACTTATTCATCATGGTCTCTGCATGTGGGGATACCATTGATGGATTTTGTTTCTGAATGGCTTTTAGACCTTTATGCTACTAGGATTCAGGCACCTAGGCGGTGTGACACCCACCTGTGAGACAGCTGGATGTGGACACATGGCAGGATGACAAATTAGCTGCAGTGACAAAGGACTGTGGACAATTCCCTGTCAGAATTGAGGGAACCCCTACACCCTAACCACAGGTGGCACATACAAACCCCCACAGTGATACACTGTGCACCCACTTAGAAGCCACCTTGTGCAACAGTTAGTCAAAAATGTGTCTGGCATAGCATGCCACATGGGCAGGAAATTGGTACCATGGTACCTGTGTGCTATGGGCAAAGCCTTTATTAACTGAATATGCAATGTGATGTGTCTAGTGCTTGGTGCGTACTAAACTCAAACAGTATCAGAACTTGTATAAATGTGCCACAGCACGGAGGAAATCCTGCACATCACTGTAGTCACACTTATGTTGTAAGATGTGCCTTAAGCGATGCTTCCTTACTACAATAGCCTTCCTACGCGGTGTTACAGGCATCCCCCTCAGAAGAGATTCACGTCGGGTCTCCGTCAAGTTCTGCTCCTGCTGCAGAACACACAGAAGGTTGGCTAGCTGTACAGTAGGCCGTCCCAGTAATACCTTCAGCCGATGATGCCACGCCTCCACCTGGTTGTTAGTATGCGGGAAGTCCATTTCTGAGACATCGGACACATTCCAAAACCGCAAAGGGTATGACGATGGCAGTAGTGTCTGTACTGAACAGCGGGATGCATACTTGCATGGTCAGCCTCGTACATAATGATGGTCTAGAAATATGCCAATTAGCTGAGCACAGTCTGGTAAGGAAGCCACAATGTCCAGAAATGCAGGGACAACATCATCTAATTGTAGGAATGCCAATGCTATTAGCTTGCGGATGGCAATGGAGAAAGCAGTGTCCGTGCCATAGAGGGCGACAAGGTGGTGGTGCTGGATCTGGCGCCAGTTGATTTGTGCAAAATGGAATAGGCATCCCTTCAGAATACTCCTAGGGAATGCCTTCCGGCTGGCATGAATTGCTGCCTTCTCAAAATCAGTCATAATATACTGTGGAGACAAGGTGCATCCCTGTTCAGCAGCCATACCCTTCAGTACCTCTCACAAAGTGGTGTATGCAGACTCTGACTTCCGTGTCATGAGACAGTACACCAGGGGTACGATCCTTGTTGAGGTGGGGGTGCCAATACAGCCATGTAATGTATATAGCTGGTGACATATATCAGCCCGTGTGGGAAAGGTGCCATCACCAAGAATGATGTCGGTCCTGCACAGGTCGGTCAAGTTCTGTGTGGTAGTAAGTAGTACTAAGGAAGCTGTACCATCCATATCCGACCTTCAACGGAGGATGAAGCTGCCACTATGGAGTGGATACTGGCTGACATCAATATCTGCAAGTGTTGTTGGAGGTGTAGCCATAGATGCCTGTGCCCACTGCCGTACCCTGGTAATGCTTCGTCAAAGGGTTGCACGACAAGGCATCTCCTGTAGTACATTGTCATCTGCTGTGCCTAGGACACTCTGCATTACCAGGCTTGGCAACTCATTAGCAGTTACCGCCCTCTGCCGCAGTTCTGCTCGCAGTGTAGCCACTTGGGCCATTGTTGCATCTGGGCCGTGCTGGTGTGGCAGTGATTTTAGCAATTCTTCACCCTCTTCCTGGCGAACAGTGATGGCACGTCCCCTGCATGCCTTTACTCTCCGCTTGATACATGCCCAGTACTGTTTTGGTGGTGTCTCACGTTCCAAATGGTAGAGGTACCCCACCGCCATCAGCATTGGTTTGCCATGTTGGCTGGGCACTGTGCTTTATCTGTTGCCAAGCAGACCGGGGCTATACAGATACATAGATTCCAGCATGGTAGCAGCACTTATTGACGGCCTCTCTGAATCCATCACAGCCAGTCTAGCTTGGTACGGGATATACATCCAGCCTTGGAGCAAGTCCTTTCCAGACAGTGGGTTACTCACTTTACACCTCCTTGTCTTGTACCGTGTGTATTAGCACTGACTGTCACAGTGGCCCTGTACAGCTTTGTGCACTCCACCCATCTCTGACTGCCTCTCTGCTATGGTTTCAATGTCTGCAGTTAACACAGCCCTGGAGTTGCCATATGCTTGAAATCTGGTAGGTGTCCACAAAGCCTAATTGCAGCACAGCTTCTGAGTGTACTGCACCGGCCCCCTTTAACTCCCAGTTGATGCTGCTGGCCAATAAGGGTGTAGGGCCCGGTCCCAGTTTCAGTGGCAGATGTTACATAGGGAGGTACCTCTGTGTTGCACCCTTGTCTGCCTACATGGGACTGTGTACTTGTCTACACTCCTGTTGCAGGGACAACTGGACAGATTTGGCAAGACCTGCATGACTTGCACTGATGTGGAGTGGGAGATGGGTTACTGCTACTATATCTCCTGCTACTGGGTTATTATTCCATGCTTTACCAGGTTGGCATGTTCACATCTAACACTGCACTCAGGGGCTCTAACAGGATAGGTACTGTTTGTTGCAGGCATGCCTCATATTTGGGTTTGTCTTATGCTACCGCCCTCCTGCTGTGACATGCTTCCTACTAGTGCACAAACTGTTTTTTCACTAGGTTGTAGTGTGTGTGGGGTATTGACTCTGACACTACAGTGTCTGTACCTTTAAGGGTATGGCCTAACACATGACCTAGTATTCTATTCACCATTTCTCAGGGTAAGCTGTGCTGTGTTTTATTGTACGTGATGTGGTGTTTACTTCCTGCTTCTCGGGGACCATTTGCTGTGTTTGCGTGGACAACAGGGGCCGTAACAGTAAGTAATAGTTGCATTTATGTTTTTGCATCACTTTTGTAGCACTACCATTGTGCCGTTTGTCTTCTCGATCAGTGTGCATTTGCCGGCCATGTACGCTGTATTTTGACAGCCTGCGTGTTTGCTTTAGGGGCTGTCTGCTTTTGTAAGTTTTCCTACCACCGTAGCTTTCCATGGTGTATCTGCCTTTTGGCAGCACCGCTCTATGGTTTAGCGGTGCTGCGGCCTTCTAGTTTCGGCGATGTAACTTGCGGGCATTTGTCTCGCGATCTACACACCGGAACCCATGCTACTAACAGAGTTGCTTTCAAGGAAGTCATGGAACTGTTTGGATTGTTTTCCATTATATACAAGCTACGTTTTTTGAATAATATGCCATTTACATTTTAGTGTATCAAGTGACTTCCTCTTCGTAGTTTCATGCAGTCGGCATGATGTATGCCATTGAAGGGCTGGGACTGAGTTTGGTCTCCATCTAAAGTTTCATCGGCTGGTTTTTGCTATTGGAACATTTATTGATGCTCAAAGACTTGTTTTCATTATCAGGAGATTGTATTGTATTTAGGACAAATAATACATTTTGTAAGTGGTTTTAAGTTTGGTCAGCCATATAGGCTGTTGAGTGCTATTTTGTTTGGATGTTATATGCTTCTGGGGGATGATACTCTTTGTTTGTATGTAAGGTTCCATTTATTCCTTGGATTTATTAATATACAAGCTTTAGGTGAGACATTTTCTGTAGAAGGTAATGATTGCATGTGAATATATGAACAAAGGTTTGGTTTATTTTGTATAACTGTTTTCATGTTTGCTACTGAACCATATTTCAAACTATATTCATTGATCCTGTTGGTATTGTTGGTCATACATCTCTTTGATTGGGTTAATCTATTTAATATCTAACAACAATTTACAAGGCATAAAGAAATTGTTTAGATGCTCATTAAGCCCTTAAGGTGTATTGTTATCACACTTTTTGGACTTTGGGATTTTTCTTTCATTTGTTAATTGGGATTGTCCTTAGGCAGTAAATTCTGCAGTTAGGGGCCATAGTTGTGAGATATTTTGAAAGATCATGGATCTCATGACTATTTTGCAGGGCCTATTGGCTGATAAGGATGACATCAAGATTTTTGACACAACTAAATCCAAAACTGATGGTTTGTCATCAAGCCAGGGAGACAGCTGTCAATTTTTGTTTGAAAATATCTTTAAAAGCATGAAGTCTTTAAAGATCAAGTGTTTGGCATACCAAGTTATTTAAAGCTTATATTCACAAAGGTATTACGCCAAGGGGTTTAATGGTTTGGATGAAACCACTAGTAAGCCAACCTGATGAAACATTGCTAACTACCTGGGCTAATATACAGCAAACCTCCTCATTGGAATTTGTTAAAGCTTTATATGCTTTTCATGAATGGAGGGTTGAAACTTTGATCTCTGAGGTCTCTCAAATATGTCAGGAGGCCAAACAATTTGAACATACATCTTCAGATAGGGAATGCCTTAAGAAACTTAGTGGGGATTTGTTGTCTTTTGAAAAAGGAGTTGAAGGAACATAGGATCCGCAAATTCAATAGGGATTCTAATGATAATAGTCAGTGCCATTCCTTTGAACCAAGGAAAAATGTTAAATTCTTTAAAAATAAAGAGTTTATCCCCAGAAACAAAAGGAAGAGGAAATCTATTCTTAAAAAACCCAATAGTGATGCTTTGGAGGATGAATTTTCATCTCATGAAATGCGGTGGTGGTGCTGCAGTAGCGTTGTCGCCTCACAGTAAGACGCTGTCCGGTTCGATTCTCAGCTAGAGCGTCTTCTGCATGGAGACATGCGTGAATGGACGTACCTTCGTTGAAGGTTGTGCATCAGGCCTGGCAAGCCAGTACGTAAAAATCAACTGCCAATCATTAGTGGACGGGAGTTCCACTGTGGCGACCCCTAACCGGGAAAAGCCGAAAGACACAAACAAACCGATATGGAAACCGATATTTCTTAAACATCACCAGATCACCAGCACATAAGCGCTGCCCCTCTACAGATGGTCCAATGGGTTTAGATAAAATTCCTTTAGGGGAAATAGGAAAACGGGGAGGGGGGGGAGACGTAAACATAAATCTGGGGTCCAGTTCGGGTTTAACACTGGAGAAGATGTTAGAACTATTGGAGCCCAAAAAAGTACAAACAATGTCATAAACATCTCTTCTGTTGTTTTATCTGCTGTTGAATATGTTCTACTGAATAAAGGGTTGAATTTTATACCCAGCTTTATGGTTTCTGAAAGTAATTTTGTACAAGATTTGGTGTCATTTTGTCGGTTACTTAACCTTAAGGTATTCTTTAAAGATTCTAATTATATTGAAGGGTCCCAAGAGACTGGATTTAAATTTCATCCTTCATCTTTTATACCACCAATGAATAAACATGTTGAAATTTTTCAAAAATGCACATTAAAAGAGCTACATTTTGATTTGTACTTTACTATGTGGGTGCTTTCCAATAATCTAAATCAGCAGGAGAGGGAGGCACTAAATTTACTTAGAAATAGGAAAGATTTGGTTATTATACAGGCCAATAAGGGGGATCGATTGTGGTTATGGACTGGATTATGTATGAGGCAGAAGCCAATAGACAGCTTAGTGACAGGAGATTTTATATGATCATGCTCATTGATCCCACCGCATGGTTTAAAGCACAAATCGATGAATTTTTGGATTTGGCCTTTGATGAGGGCATTATTGATGAGAAAACATGTTTTCACCTTAAAGTTAAGGAGCCGGCTTCACAATTTCTTTATTTATTGCCCAAAGTGCATAAAATTCTTCATAACCCACCTGGGCGACCAATTGTCTCAGGCAGGGGGTCATTAACAGAACCCATTTCTGTATATCTTACTAAGTATCTGAAACCTTTATTGCAAGCTGTTAGGGCCAGAATTAAAGATACTACAGACTTTTTAAATATCATTTCTGATGTACAATTGGAAGATGAATGGTTGCTTTGCACTTTGGATGTTACATCGCTTTATACCAGCATTCCTCACTGGGCAGGGCTGATGGCACTGGATTTTTGGCTTACTGAGTCAAGGTTATATAGCCCTGGTTTTAATACCTTCCTTCTTTCTTTAACTGACCATGTGCTGATGAAAAATGTCTTTCTTTTCAATGGTAAATGTTATTTACAAATGAGGGGTACTGCAATGGGGGCTTCATTTGCCCCCATATATGCAGACCTCTTCATGGGATATGTTGAACATTTACTGATTTATGATAGAAGTCATAACATTTTCATTGAGGAGATCGACATTTGGAGAAGGTTCCTGGGTGACTGCTTTATGATGTGGAAATCTGATGTTACATACTTGGGAGAATTTGTGCACTATCTGAACAAAAATAAATGGGACATCCACTTTACAGTTAATTTTGATAGGAAATGTATTTCCTTCTTGGATGTGATGATCAATAAACAAGACGATGGTACCCTTCAGAGCACAGTGTATAGGAAGCCATTTCATTCTAACTCCCTTCTACACGCTTCCAGCTGTCATCCAGGACATATTGTTAAAAATATTCCTAAATCCCAGTACATGAAGATTAAACGCATTTGCTCTAAAGAAGTGGATTTTGTTCAATTTAATGATGATTTAACCAAGAGGTTTATTGAACAGGGATATTTGGCCAATAGTGGATCTAAAATTAGATTCACGACTACATTTGGAAGGAGTACTAAACAGTTGACCAATCTAGTCCAGTGACATTGGGATATTTTGTTATCTGATGAATATTTAAGTCAAATATTAGATAGTAGGTGTGCCTTCTCCTTTCATAGGGGTGTCACTTTAAGTGGGCACCTTAGCTTTTATAAAAAAACATCCTTTTTCCAGTGAGAAAATTCAGCATACATTGGATGGCACTAGATTATTTGGATGTTTTCCTTGTGAACATTGCAGTTTCTGTACATATGTTCTCAAAATAAAGGAGTTTACTACTAGAAATACTAAACGTGTTTATGAAATTCGGAAGTTTGCCAATTGTAGTAGCAACTGGGTAGTGTATCTGGCTGTTTGCCACTGCTCTGCTTTTTATATTGGTCAAATGTCCAGATCTCTCAAACTGCGTATTTTGGAACATGTTAGTAATATAAGAAATAAAGTGGTCACCAATGCACTTTCTCAACATACTCTTTTTCACAATATGGCCAATTTTCACTTTACTATTATTGATAAGGTTGGTAGCCCTAGATTTAATAAAACTAACTGCATGAATTTTTAAACAAAAAAGAAAAAGCATGGATAATTAAACTGGTCTGAATGAACATTTGTAAAGATATATGTTTTTTGTCTTATATGGTGGATATAATACATAATATATGTATTGTTATATATTTGTCTTTACTATTAGGTATGTTCATTTTTTATTTCGATTTTTGGAACAGTTAGGTGGTTAATTACTGGAGATTTTGTATTGGTGGTTAAGTTGACTGTTTTTTATATATAAAGGAACACCATTGGTTGTTTGATGACATTGATAAAGGGTTTCGGGCCAAACCGATCTGTGTGTGAAGAATTGGGAGTTTTTTTGCCTTCTAAATATGTACTAATATATACTGAATGAAGCAAGAATAACACTTAATAAAGTCTTGCAATCTCCATGTTGTGCTGGCTACTTCTGTTTTTGTGCTATATCTTCATTGAAGTCAGACCACAGATGCCTCCCTCAAGATAAAAATCAACCCTGAAAACTCAACTAAACCTATAACAGTTATAAACTATTCTAAAACAAACTACAGCCTATTAAGTGACAGTTTGTCAAAATTCAAGGCTCTCCCCAAACCCCAAGAACACAGCTACCTATGTAGAATTATTCACAGAAACCCTGTATAACCATGTAAATGGTTGCATTGAGGCTGCTGTAACTACTAAAAGTAAGCCCAAATCTAACATCAGAAACAAGCCCCACTGGCAGAATCCTGACCTTAACAAGATATATAATAAAAGAAAAAAAAGCCATAGCCAAAATCAGAAAGATTAACTCTCACAGAGGCAAGAGCTTGCTGATTTAACTAAAACAAGAAACTAAGCGGTCTAATAAAATCCAATAAGGCCAATTACAGGGTCAGAATAGCCTCCCAGACTAGGGACAATCACAAGGCCTTCAGCTATGTCAGAAACCTTAAAGGTTAACACTTAGCAGTGTGGAGATCTGGTGATAAATGGCACAACCTTCACTGACCAGAGAATTCTGAATGTAGACATGATAAGTCAGAAAGCAAAAGAGAATAGTATTGCTGGGATTGAATTCTTCCTCAAGTCTTGGTGAATACCTTCATGAGGTGGGCCTTGTTTTTCACACAATCTCGCTAAGACAACACTGATATATAGACTGTATTTTATCTAACATATATCATGCACAGAAGTAGGTTAAAAAAGATAGCTGGGTGCACAAGACCCAGGATAAAAAGTGCCCAATCTTGGTAGGCACACTGGTGTCAGGACTGGAAAAAAGTGACAATGTAGTATCCTCAGGACATGGAAACATTTCTACAATGGGGCTGGGCCAAGCCCAGGGGGAGGATGCCCCCTATTGCAAAAGAAAGTAGCAGTCCACAAAATCACAAATATTGATAGGCCAAAAAAGAGCCATAAAGATGACAGAGTGGATTATTGAGGATAAGAAGGAAATTATGTAGTGTTACTATTATGCAAGAAGCCCAGAATTTCCAGACAGAAGATATAATAAAACAATGAGTGTAAAGGTCACACAGAAAAAACAATCAGTAAAAACTAAATGAAAACTCCAGCCAAGTTAGAACTTCCACTGAGTAACCTCTCAAACCTCTTGTATGAGAGGCACATGGAATATATACAAATGACCCTTATGAATATCAGATGTTTCAGCTATATGCCAATTCTGAATGCCCACAACTTATTTCTTTTTAAGTCATTTCAATGGACAATTTCAGGCCAATAAAGCCAAACCGCACTAGCTGTGGATATGCATATTTCAGCTTTGTTATGACCTCATCAGCACAGCAGAAGCAGAGTGTTTGACTAAGCGTAAGAAACATAGGGCTGTTATACCCAGCTGATGACCATTACCATTAGGGTGACTGCAAAATATCCCAACTAACAAACTAAAACAAAGAGTGAAAAGGTCACACAGAAAAAACAATCAGTAAAAACTAAATGAAAAATCCAGCCAAGTTAGAACTTCCACTGAGTGACATCTCAAACCTCTTTTCTCAGAGGCACATGGGATATATGCAAATGACCCTTATGAATAATAGTTTTTTCAGCTATATGGCGATTCTGAATGCCCATGACTTATTTCTTTTTAAATCGTTTCAATGGACAATTTCAGACCAATAAAACCAAACCCCACTAGCTGTGGATATGCATATTTCGGCCTTGTTATGACCTCATCAGCACAGCACAAGCAGAGTATTTGACTAAGCATAAGAAACACAGGGATATATATAAAAAGATTGAGAGAGAGATTAGAGGAAAGAAAAATACTTCCATAAGAAGAACTGTCAGAAGCTTCAAATAAAAATTTGTGTTCATTAATACAACAGATTTATGAAAAACATTATATAGAGCAAGAAACCTTGGACTGTTTGGAAAAAGAAGTGACTAAGGAAGTGCAAAAATATAAAGAACAAAATCTAGAGACTTTTGAAAGTATAACATGAAATATGGTCATGGTAAAGAAAGAGAGCTGATATGGTACAATATTTATGCAAAGAAGAAAACAAAATTAATCAACACAAAAAAAGCAGCCTCAGAGATATTCAAAGAGAAATACAAGCAAAGGCCTCCAGATATGGAAGAATTCACAACAACAACAAAAATAAGATCACAAACAGGGAACATAGAACAAAAGATTAGTAAAGCAGAAGTTAAAAGATAGAAGATGGAGTTATGGAATACTTGCGAAGTAAAGGATTTAGTGCAGAAAGTCAAGCACAGGTTACATCACATCATGATGAAACAATGAATCCCCAAAGTAAGGAGAAACAGGAGGACCAGAAGACATCTGAAGAAGAAATATGGACATGGGAAAGAAAAAGATTTAATGTGGTGCAATATTTATGCAAAGGAGAAAACAAAACTAATCAATACAAAAAGAGCAGCACCAACGATATTTGAAGAGAAATACAGGAAAGGCCATCTGGGCATGAAACATTTTACAACACAAAAAAATTAGAAAACAGAGGAAAAGTAGAAAAGAGGATTAGTAATGTTAAAAAATAGAAACTGAGGTTATATATTACCTGCAAAGTGAAGGATTTAGCAGAAAATCTAACTCTAATAACATCACAACAGAATAGAACAATGGATCCCCAAATTAAGGAGAAACCAGTGGAGTGGGAAACACCTGATCAGTTACCATGTGAAAATACTTTGGAGCCTTTCACAGGAAACAAGTACAAATGTTCAGTTGAAGTTGGACAGCAAGAGAAGGAGCAGGAAACTGTGGCAACTCTGACACAGTCAATGTTATATAGTGATAGGCCAGTGAGCTCCCACATGAAAGAATAACGGATGATACATGATGAAACGGAAGAGAATGTGACACAGGAAGATGCTCTGGAACTCTCTGTAGAATGTCTGCAGGAAATGGAAAACAAAGAACAAATCCTCAGTTTAGAAGAAAATGATCTAAGAGAAGAGTGTTTTATGATTTAATAGAACTGGACAGAAATATTAGATCAATGAAAGAAACAGACTTCAGAAAGTCAATAAAATCCAAAAAGTTAGAAGTTTGATAAAAGAAATGAATACAGTAATTAGGACTGTCCATAGATATTCATGTGATACAACAGAAGTAAATAGGATATGTTACTGTGCAGTTAAATTAATAACAGATAAATTCTTACCACAAAAACATGGGGTAGTCAGGGAAAGGAAGGAGAGAGATCAAATGCCATCATGGAAGTATCGAATAGAGAAAACTATAAAGCAGTTAAGAAAGGAAGAGTCACTGTTAGAAGAGTATAGAAGAGGGAAAAGATTAACAAAAATACCCATAAAGATAAGCGTGATAAAAGCAATGTGCAGTATCACAACAAATCAGGATATATCATGCGCTATCACAAATAATAAAGTAAAAATATCAGCACAGGCAGAAAAACTTAGAGAAGATATGTACATAAATATAAAGGAATAGTACAAAATAAGCAATTTATTGATGACCCAAAAATGTTTTATAGAGAATTGGGAAACAAGGCAAAAGGAATTGAAACACTACTAAAAACAGATGAAATAGATACATTTTGGACAAATATCTATGAAGAATAATAATAAGAAGTTCAAATGTACAAGATATGAAATGGGATGAAGTAATGGCCAGAGAGATTGAAACAAAGTTAAGAAAAGCTCCTAATTGGAAAACCATAGGCCCCCAATGTGGTACCTAACTTCTGGCTAAAAGTATTAGCATCCTTACATGAAGATTTAGCCATGAGAAAGAACTATTTATATATGCACCCCAAACAGACACCAACCGGTTAACAACAGGAAAAACAATACTCCTACTTAAGAGTGAACCTAAAAGCTATCCTAAAAACTGTAGACCAATAACTTGCCTTCCGGCGACATATAAACTCTACACTGGAATTGATGCCCAACAGTGTTTATAGTCATTTAGAAGAAAACTCAGTCATGGCAATAGAAAAAAGGGTAATAAAAGAAAATCATTTGCTGTTAAATAAAGTCATAATGGAGAACTGTAAAAAAATGGGGAAGACTCTAAGTACGTCATGGAAAGATTGCAAAAAGCATTTGACAGTATCCCACATTCATGGATAAGAGTGCTTCTTAAAAATATATAAGATACACCCTACACTGATCAATTACACTACAGAGACCATGAAACAGTGGCAAACCACTTTGCAGTTAAACCATATTCCAGGGCGACTCTCTTGTCACTGCTTCTCTTTTGTGTTGCCCTTAACCCATTAAGCTGTCTACTTAACAGATTAGATCATGACTATAATTTGGCTCCCAGAAAACAACAAAGTACAAAGACTTCTCATCATCTTTTCTGTAGATGAGTTAAAACTGGATAGTTCATCAGATTAGATACATATACCAAAGGTGACAATGCTGCACTTCTCTGTATTCAGTTTGTAAATACACCACTGCTTTGTATGATTTAGCCTTTGCTGCCCTAACACAGAAACAGAAAAAAACTGTCACTGAGCTTACAGTCATCTGCAAATTTAGTTAATTATATGCCTGGCTTAGTGATCAGCAGATCCAAGAAGTAGATACAAAAGAGAGAGTCCTATGGGATTCCAGCACTCACTTTTGTGCTTTCTGAGGTGGCACCTGCTTCTTTAACTATGTGGTTTATAGCTGCTGCTTAAAAAAGTATGGCAGTACGGTGGCTCAGTTGTTAAGCTTTTTGCCTCATATTTCTAAGATTGGGGGTTCAAGCCTAATCTTTGACCACTGTCTGTGTGGGGTTTTGTATGTTCTCTCTATGTCTGTGTAAGCATTCCCCAGGTGCTCTGGGTTCTTCTCAAAATTGTTGCAGTCAATTGGTTACTCCAGAAACTGTCTGTGTGTGTGTATATATATATATATTGTTGTTGTCTTTTGGCTTTTCCTGGTTAGGGGTCGCCACAGCAGAATTCCAGTCCGCTAATGACTGGCAGTAGGTTTTCATGAACGCTGAGGTGCCAGCTTGATGTTCAACCTTCAATGAAGGCACGCCCATTTACACATGTCTTTCAAACACCCACCCAACCACGGGGAGGACATGCAGACTCTACACAGAAGGCACTCCCCACACTCCAGCCGAGAATCGAACTGGAGAACCTCTTGCTGTGAGGCAACAATGCTACTGCTGCACCACTGCAGTGTGTGTGTGTGTGTATATATATATATATATATATATATATATATATATATATATATATATATATATATACACACACACACACACACCAAACTCAGTAAAGAAAAAACTAAGAAGAAACAAACTGGATACTCTCCAAAACCAACGGGTTATTCTGTAATGCAAAAGCCCACAATCCGTGAAATCAGCAATTAGTAAATTTATTTTAAGCACAAGTACAGGCTTTTCATCGGAAAAACCCTCTAACTTCATCAGAAATGGATAAACAGCATCTCCCTCAAACCGTTACCTTAAATACAATTTACGGGCTATCCCCTTACTATGACCCATGCCCTAACCCTAAGGTCCTTGAGTACTGCACAGAAGTTCATTACAACACCCGTTCATTGTACTGAACTTCCCGTAAGTGCACTTTTGATTAAGTATAATTTGCCAGGTATTCCAGATTAACAAATACAAACAACCAAACAACAGATAAAAACAATCAGGTGCTATTGGTTACTTTTTCATTAAGCACCTACTACTCGTCTTTCCATTTGTAATGTAAAACTGATCTGTCAGAAGAAGTGTTAGCCATTCACATGTCTGTTCTTGACTTGTGTGTGGCATAAATAGTGAGCACTCCATAAGCAGAGTATGGCTGTTTGTATGATGGTTGGGTGTAGTGTTTCTATTAAGTATCCAGGGTGAATGAGGATTTGCTGCATATCTAATTTAATTCATCATTTGTTTGTTGATATCAGTGCATGTTGGAACCAGCCATGTTTATGGAGTTAGATGTAGTATTTTTTAAAGCAATCTACTGATTTCATCCATGCTGGTGTTTGGGGGGTGGGCTACTAGGTAAGTGCAAATGTAGCATGGGCTGTGCAGAAGGTCAGTCACACACCAGCCTTTTGGAACTGTGGTCAGTTGTGTTTTTTGAAGATTCCAGGGGGTGGTGCAAGTTGTTTGACTGGAAACCAACAGCAGGATTCCCATTCTTACCTTTGGCAATTTTATAGAACATTGGACCTTGTGTAACTGCAGGCCAGAATACCACAATGTCATTATGCAATATCTAGTGCTCTGGCAATCATTAGTATCTGTACTGTCCTTCATAGTTACATGTGTTACAGTTACTCTTAGCTCTACGGTGAAACCCTTGACAATTTTAATGCGTTTCTTAACAGGAAAAGCGACATATAGATTGTTTCATTTGTTCTGTTTGCAGGGGTGGGAAAGGTGGGCAATGCAGCCCTCTTGACCCTCTCACTGATTTTTTTAAGAAGGAAAATCAGGGTTGAGGTGGCAGCAATCTCTTTACAAATGGAGTTAGTACAAAAAAAAAAAAAACGCACCAGCTTATACCAAAATGTTTAGGTAGCAACAGTTGCCAAACTATGCTACATCTGTAACATTCTGAGAGCTAAGTTACTGTTCTGGTAAAGTTCCAATGTTCTGCATTAATGACCTACATTTAAACGTAGTCTTTGGCATTGGAATGACTGATAAAATGTTTCAACTGAATGCTGTTTGAAGTCAGCAGTCTTCACTCAAGAACTGCTTATATTAAATATGTAGAGTCATGAGTATGTTAACCATGTTTCCAGAACTTAAACTACACTGTATCATTAAATGTGGAATTATGTCTTGAAAAGAACACAGTGGCATGTTACGCATTAATTTCTGAGTAATGTAGTTGTGGACTCACTGCTAAAGTAGTGTTCCTTGATTTAAGCTTATGACAGCTTAATTTCTCCAGGTCTTTTGGGGTTTCTAATACCATGATAGGAATGGACCCCATCCCTCAGTCAAAGTATGATTACAATTCATGAAATTAGTATAGCTTCAATTTTTGATGTTAGCCAAAAGTGCTCAGATTTGAAGCCTTCTGTAATTCATATGGAGTTACATGTATCAATAGCATATCTAAATATGACTGTAAATTCTTTTTTTTTTTTAAAAAACCATCACTCCTACTCCTAATGGAACTGTCTGGGTATCCTTCTTCAACATTGCCCTCATTTCTGCTTGCAAATCCATGTATTTTATGACTTTGTGTCTCTCTCTGTACATAAGACACTGTAATCACTGGGTGTAGCAATTTCAATGATCAGTGCTACTTTTGTAATCTTTTCATGGACTACTATATCTGGTTTTCTTGTATCTGTTTTTTGAACTGTTGCAAATGGGTGATCCCATGGGATATAAACTTCATCATTCTTGATAATGCTTTGTGGCTCAAGTTTCCAATGCTCCTCAGCTACTTCAATATTGTAACATTTGCACAATCCCCAGTGCAACAGTCTTGCCACATTACTATGCATTTCAGCGTACAGGCCCTCTACCATTAGTGTATCACACCCAGCAGCAACTTGTGTGACTGTTTCCAGTTCTGTTTTTCAACTGTTCCAGTTCTGATTTACAGAAATTGCATTTGTCTGTTTCTCCCTCATATGAAATGGACTTTGTAAACTGATGTGTATCTAGTCCACTATCCTAGGCCACCAATATTAACCTTTTATCTTTTAGTTTAAAATTACCTCTCCTTAACCATTCTTGCATCAGATCTTGATCAATAGCAGGTTGTTCCAGGAGTTTTCTGTACTTGGAACTGTATTTATGCATTTTCCACATTTCTTGCCTTCTCATCTGATCCTTCTCCTCATATTCTTTCATTTGTTTGGCACATTGAGTTGCTGCCTGATTTTTGTCTACTTCTAGTTTGATTTCCATTCCCACTTGACACCGATATTGCAGGTAAGTCATCTTAAACTTGTTCCCCTCATGTTTTAAAACTTTCACTCTGGATCTGCTAAAGTCAGCAGATATGTATGCAGTCCCACAATTGCAGATCTATATATGCAATCAGTTTTGAGGATGCCCATGCCTCCTTAAGAACGAGGAATATGTAATCTTGCTACACACTGATTTTTATATATCACTTGACAAGCATGAAGTATTTTTCTTGTTTTCCTGTCCAACTGATCCAATACCTTTTGGGTCCAATCAATCACCCCAAAAATGTAAGTTAGAACAAAAACAGAAAATGTGTTTATAGCTTGGACTTTGTTAGGGCTGTTGTCAGTATTAATTTTAGTCTTCTAAAATGTTCTTTACTGAGTTTTGTTTGCATTTGTTCATTTTTATTGTCAATCCTTCATCAGTTTCCAAATATTTATATACTCCCTCCTGCACAAGTTCCTTTTTTTATCACATTCCTGTCCCAGACTGAAATTTTCTTGGTGCTGCGTCTTTCCTTCTTTAAAGGTTGCTTTTGCACATTTATCAAAACTAAAATACATTGTTATATCATCTGAGAAAAATGTAAACACTTGCAGTTATGCTTTCAGGTCATCTGATTAACTATGCAGTTTTAAATCATTCACAAAAAGAAAATGAAAAGTCTTTACACTTGATTGTTTTCTGGAAGCCAAATTATAATCGTGAATTAATGTGTTTATGGGTTAATGGATTAAGGCCAAGACAGAGAGCAGCAATGACAGAATTACCTTGAAATATACCCCTTTGAATTTTTATCCCTGGGATAATAATTTGTTCTTTATCATGGCTTAGCAGCAAAGTGGGTTTCCACTGGTTCATGGTCACTGTAATGGAGCTGATTAATGTAGGGTGTATCTTATACATCTGTAAGCACACTTTATCCATGAAAGTGGGATGCTGTTAAATGATTTTTTGTAATCTGTCCATGCCATACTCAGATTTGTCCCCTTTTTATGGTTCTTCATTATGAATTATTTTGGCAGAAAATTAAACTTTGTTCCATATGACTTTCTTTTGTTACCCTTTTAGTCTATTTCTCTGTATGAGTTTTCTTCTAAATGGCTATAAACTGTCAGCATCAACTCCAGTATATAATTTATTGTTCTTTAGTTTTTAGGACAGTTTGCAGGTTCACTCTTAATCATTATCATCATTTTTTTCCTGTTGTTAACCAGGTTGGTGTCTGGTTGGGATGCATATATAAGTAGTATTTACTCAGGGCTAAATCATCATGTAAAGATATTAATACTTTTAGCCAGAAGTTAGGTACTGCATCTGGCCTGGGGTTGTCCAGCTGGAGGCTTTTCTTAATCTTGTTTAATTTTCTCCGGCCATTACTTCATCCCATTTCGTATCATGTACACTTGGACTTTCTAGTCTTTCTTTCACTGCTTCTGTCCATTCAGCAACATTGTTATGTTCAGCAAGGTCTTCACAGATATCTCTCCAAATGTGTCTATTTCTTCTCTTTTGGTGATGTTGCTATTCCTTTTGCTTTGATTCTCAGTTCTTTATAAAACTTTTTTGGGTCATCAGTGACTTGCTTATTTTGTACTTTTCCTTCATATTTATCTGCATATCTTCTGTTTTTTTTTCTGCCTCTGATGATATTTATAGTTTACTATTTGCAATACTGAATGATAGATCCTGGTCTGTTATGATGCTGGGTGTTGCTTTTATCATGTCTCTGTTCTGATATTGCGTGTTGCTTTTATCATGTCTATCTTTATAAGTATTTGTATTTTCCTGTTCCCACTTCTATATTCTTCTAACAGTGACACATTTTGTCTTAATTGCTTTATAGTTTTTTTCTGTTCGATGTGTCCATGTTGGCATTTGACTTATTCCCTTCATTTGCCTTATTGCTCTGTGTTTTTGTGGTAAGACTTTCTCGGTTAGTAATTTAGCTGCGTAGTAATATAGCCTAGTTAGGAAACACTTTGGAATCTCGAAATACTGAAATGTCGAATTTCAGTATCTCAAGATCAAAGTGGCAAATCTGCAGATCCGCGAAACTGCAGAATATTGAAACTGGAAATGTTGAACCTGTGGTACTGATGGTGCATTAATTAAGTGTAGCATTTTTAAGGGTTTTGGGGAGGGTTTGTGTGTTTGTAAGTGTGTCAGGCAGTGTTAGGTGTGTGTTAGGGTACGTAGGTGAAAGTGTGAGTGTGTCAGTGTTGAGAGTGGTGATGTTTTCATCTGTGTGATTTCCAAAAAGCAGGAGATCAGGATCCAATCCACACAAACAACGTTTATTGCGCACTTTCGTCTATTGAATAGAAACTTCTTCAGAATGACACAGCATATTACCCAGCAGCCGTATATATGTTATTCCAACAAATTAGTCATCATCATTAACTAATTAATAAAATAATGTCCTGAAAGGACATAGTAACATTTAAAGAGCAAGCTGCACAAGTGTGAGTAGAGCACCACTCTTCACACCAGAGGTAGGGTTATCTGGACTAACTTTGTCCATGTGCTACGTCTGATCTTTGAACAGCACCAGGGTAGTTCTAGTCACCAGTCGGCTGAGCCGAAACCCGGACCAGCACATGAACACACTGAAAAACAAACACGCGTATGTGTGAGGGCGTAGGAGTTCTGAATATCCTTGGAGTGAGTAGACATGCAGCACGGGTCCAGAGCAGTAGGAAACATGGAATGTCCTAAATGTAGTACTGCGGTTTTCCCAGCAGGAGAATGGATGCCTGCTGTGTAAGGGAAGCGGTGAGGCATATGTCAGAGTAGCTATGAACCATGGGTATACATATAAATGAGCCAGAACAACAATAGTGTAGTGGTTACAGCATCCGCCCAATGTAAAGGCATTCCCGGTTCAAGTACGACAATAGCACATATTAATTGTGTAATGAATGCCTTTGTGCTGTAAAGCCAACATTTATACATGCAAAGGTTGCATGGGTCCATGGTACTTTCATAAGGAATAAGGCACATGTAATCCCAAAGAAGTGCCTGTAAACATATGTAACTCAGAATAAGTAGATGCAAGTGCACCTGCGCGGGTGTACGCAGCTATTAGCATAGCAAATGTGTGTTGTCTTGTACAGCTGAAACTTTTATATATATAGATAAATAGATAGATGTGTGTATAGATAAATATCCACAGACATAACAGAAATATGCAATTATATATCTACATATATATATATATATATATACATATACACATATGTGTGTGTATATATATATATATATATATATATATATATATATACATATACACATATGTGTGTATATATATATATATATATATATATATATATATATATATATATATATATACACACATATATATATATATATATATATATATATATATATATATATATATGTAAGGAACGCCAAAAGACGAAAGCAAACATAAGGGTTGTGAAGGGAATCCAGAGCAAGTAAGGAATTATAAAGTGCTTGCAGTGTATGTCACATAAAGCTGCACAAGTGTGAGTAGAGCACCGCTCTTCACACCAGAGGCAGGGTTATACCAGTGGCCATAACATCGCTGAAGTGCTACGTCAACATTGTAAACAGACAGAATGTAGTACATGTTGTGACCACCTACACTTGTAACCCACAAATCGTTCGTAATCCATAACACCAGGAAAGGCACGTATGTGCAAATATGAATGGATGGTGAGCCTGTGAATACACAAGGCAGTACAAAATGTGTGTAGGGTCCCAACGCTCATGAGAGGGCAATGTGTAAAGGTGTGTCATGGCTGCGATATCAGGTGTATAATTACTGTTATGCGTGGAAACTCAACAGGGGTGTGCAGGAGAAACTATGGATATGCGATTATGGACACAGGAGTGCTAGGGTATGTTGCGCCAGGTGCAATGGAGTGGCCTGTGGAGGTCAGCTAGTACGTAGGTGCGATTCCCAGATAGAGCGTCATTTGCATGGAGACATGCGTGATTGGGCGTATCGTTGTTGGACGTTGTGCGTCAGGGCTGGCAGCCCGGCACATAAAACCTATACGCCACCCATGAGCAGAACGGAGTTCTGCTGTGACAACCCCAAACCAGGAAAAGCAGAAAGGCACAACTACATGAAGACAACAATATGTTGATGTACAGTCACAGTAACACAAACATACATCCTATCAACAGTAATAATATGAATGTGCACAGAAACAAACACAGTAGCAGGAATAATAGGCTGCGCATATGAGTAATAGGTCGAATGACACTGTATCATTTCCCAGTTAGCAGCGACACCCCAGCTATGAAAAACGTGCGACATCTGTCCGCTGTATAATGTGCAATATACTGAGCACAAGCTCACCGGAGTGAAGTGTCGGTGTCATAATTACTAAGGCAATAGTATGCTGTTGAAGCAGAGATAAAACCCAATACACATGTGTAAGTGTCCATGTCCGGGAAATGTATAGGTTAACAGACACACAGATGTATATATAGATAAAAATGTATATATACATATATCTATATTAATTTACATACACATATATATTCATACAGATATATATATACACACACAAGGATATACTACGGATATATATAGATAGATATATATACACATACAACAGGTAGTGATATATACACATACACACAAAACAAAATATATATGTCAGTGTAGATATACACATGTACATAAATAGGTTACTTCACAGCAATTAGGGGTAACATATTTACAGCCTGGGCATATGTGACTGGGAGGTCCAATAAATAAATGTTGTACCCCCACATCGCCCGGCTAGGCTGGACAGACATACAGACAGGCAATACAGATCAATACACTGCCGCTGCCAAAACACCGGTAGGAAAGTACCAGTGGGAGAGTTCTGCAAGGTCTACACTTTAAACATGGATAACGGTGTCCCTTGCGGGACCCCAAAAATTCAGGGTACGTGTGAATCTGCTGACATTAATATGAGCAGGATGTAGGTGTACATGGAACAGTAGGTTGTGCAAGTGTGATAATACATGGGTTGACAAAACGTATGACGTGTCCCGAGACGGGGAGAGTGGGCAATGTGCAGGGGTGTGCTCATACCCCAGCTGTGCTTGCAGTAAGTATTTGTCACGACTGCTGTAGAGGGGTGCCAGGTAGGTGGACCATGGGTATGCATTAATGGGCTTAAGTGTGCAGGTGCTGGTTAGCAGAGATGTAGTAGGCCCGCCCAGTGGAAGTCATTAATATTCCTATGTGGGCATAGCATACGCCTACACCTTCCAAACCTGAAGAGCAGATCTACTAGATAGTCTGTAACCCATCGGGAGAATACATAGAGACCAAATCAGTGCCGTGTACCCAATTAGCATGGACGTCCATAGTTATGTATCAGAATGTAACAAAGTCCAACTAAACACTTCCAGAACAAGTGATATTAGGTGAACAGGTGGCGGAATATAGGTAATACAGGGAAAATGAGGCACGCACGGAAGACTAATGGTGCACGGTCCAAACCATGAATGCAAAAACAGAAAAGGGACCAGCACTCGACAGCAGCAGGATAAAAGATTTTTATTTCAAGGTTGCAAAAGTCAACCTTGCATAATATGCACAAACCGGTTTCGGCTATTAAAGCCTCTCTCAATGTGACTTCTTCTTAATCCAAATACATTTGTTTACAAAAGCACCTGTTACATCCTGGTTCTCAATTTATACCCTAACCTTAAAGTGGTATCAACCTGTTAAGATTTGTATACAGGGTACTAATACAGTGTTTAAATCAAAACTTGTTTGACATAACTTTACTTATAATACATTGTTTAAACCACATACTACTGGCATCCTGATAATAACAATTATGAATTCAGCTTAAAAATAAGGCTGCTATGAACTATAGCCCAAAATACTTATATGTTTTGTTAGGCAAAAATCAAAACATATATATGTATATATATATATATATATATATATATATATATATATATATATATTTTTTTTTTTGGTTGCCATAGATGTATTTGATGTATGTGGATTATAATGTTGACGTTGGATTAATTAGATATTTGACTGCCCAATAATCATGTGTTTAATCCTATAAAACCTGTATCATTGGGGGCACCATTGGTCTATCCATCATGTACTTGATATTCGTTTAATCCTGGCTTGAAAAAAGCCCCAAGGGCGGTGATCCACTTGTTCTCCATATTATTAAGTTTTGTGTGCCACCCCATCTTGAAATTCCTGTGAAGTTGGATTTTGTCTATAATGGTGAACCTAAATGATGCTCCTATATGTTGCTGGCTATGTTTATATAGAGCATTGGTGATTCTTCTGTTTCTGATGGAACTCAAATGTTCGCTAATCCTGATTCTGATGGGCCTGGAGGTCTGCCCAACATAGAACGCAGAGCAAGTGCATTGTGCCAAATATATCACCCAATCAGAGCTGCAATTCCCGAAAATGTTTATGTTAAATACCTTTGATGTATTCTTACTGGTAAATTCTTTGGTTTTTCAAATGTATTGACATTAACTGCAATGTCCACAAGGGTAACAACCAACTAAGGCATCACCAAAAAGTGTAGTTTGTTGTTTAGTAACTGGTGTGAACCTTTTGTAGTGTGTTAACTGAGACTGAATAGTACGTCCCCTGCGGTAAGAGAAAGCGCAGGTTTCGGGAAGAATGTCATTAAGAAATGGATTTGACTGTAATATATCCCAATGTTTGTTGACAATTTGTCTAAACCAGGAGGTGTTGTTACCATACGTGGTAACTAGTCTGATAGGCTGCCTACCTTGCTTGGTAACTTCCTGTGATTTGTTATATATAAGTAGATCTGATCTGCCCTTGGTTTGTATCTGTTTGACCGTCTTGTTTAGATGGTTGGAATTATACCCTCTATCCACAAATCTGGTTGTTAATTCTTGTGTTTGGCTGGAATATTCTGCTGCTGTTGAACAGATCCTTTTCAGGCACAGATATTGTGACTTGGGAAAGTCGTGCAATCTGAAAGGTGGACAACGTGCAGTAGGTATGCGGTAGCATGACTTGGCAGACAGCTGCGTTAACAAACTCAAGTTACATGTCAGCATTGCAGAGTATTGGTTCCCATGTATCAGGCAGATGGGAGCAGATCGTATGAGGAACACGTATATAATATGATTACGTCACTGGACAGGCCGCCGAGTCCGTACAGTCGAACGCCTGCCGTCGCAAAATGGTTACACATACCCGATACTGTAGTCATGTAGTCTGATGTAATACGCATTACAAGGGATTGCACACACCCAGTGTGAGTGACAAATGTAAGCAGAAATGTCGGTGAGCGAGCGGCTGTAAGTGTGTTTGTCTACCAGTATGCCAGTAGGGCACTGTCAAAGAAATGTGGAGTCTAAACGTGTATAAGGTGCTGTGACCAGAGGTCAGCAGTGCTTAACACTGTGCAAACCCACGCACAACTGCTCCCACCTGCTGGAATGTGCCTTACTCAGTCTGCATCCAAAGGCGTTGGCCTGTCCACAAACAAAGAACCGCCCTATACACGTGATGGTAGTAGTACCCTGCGCACATAGCTCATATGAATTAACAATAGACCATGGCATATGTACAGACAATAGTCCACACACACACCATACAGCGCAGACATCCAACAGTATAGCAATGTACTGGCAGATATGTCCGGGCCACTGGTGTATGCATGCCTGGCCATCCTGTGTTTCAGTGTGTGAGCATGCCCAGTATGACTGTTACGCATGTTGTTGACCGACATTACCGTCATACCGTCATGTGTGTGAGCATGCCAAGTATGGTCAACTGTATTGCATGTGTCACATGTCCAGATAGTTAGTACTGTGTTGCTGACCTCTCCGTTCTACACAGACAGGTGTCATGCTGTGTCTGCAGGGTAGCTAATGGTCATGTGGCATTGACAGTTGCTACATGTCTGCATATCGTGGGGGGATATCCAACCACAACCACAGTCCTACACAGCACCGTGGGTGGCGCACATGACTCTCACATGTGTAGGTTTGACGGGGGGCACAGCCAACAGTTGTACACATATGCCGCTACTGTACTGGTATGCCAGGTACTCCATGTCAGTGTGTGGACCTACCTAAATTTCTGGTTGGAGGGATACCAGGGTACGTCAGTTCCCAGCTTTAATTACCAGCACAGTGGTGTTAGACGTCCTAGCTTACACAACCTACATCAAACTGCCTGGCCTGCTGTAGTCTGTGTGTGTCTTAGGGGGTTGGAGTCATTCACTGGGCATATCCATAGGCCATCGTATATCATTTGTCTGTATTGGTCCACATCTGTCCAGCTGCATGGAACGTGTATGGGCTGTACGGACACACATGATGGTCAGCCCATAATCTGCAGTGGGTTAGGACACCCTGTGTACTACAGGCTACCATTGTGACCCCCGTATGTACTACAGAGGTCATGGTGCCACTATGGATGTGTACTGTCTGCTGCCCTAACATTTGGTCACCACAGTCACTTGTATGCTCACATACATACCATAGCAATGGGTAACTACACATTCTAATACAACTGCCACTTGTTAGGTCAATAGACATACCCTGGGTGTGTTCCAGACTTGAGGACGGTGCTGGAGTGCTGCCTATGTCGGATGCACACAGTGCACCTCCTATACATGGCTGAGCACAGGTAGTGTCATGTTTGGCATCCATTGTACTGTGTGCAGGTCAGAGAGAGGAAATCCATGGGTACCTACTGTGTCAGTGCATATACCTTGTATTGCCTCTTTGCCAAGGGCAGGTCATACTGTGCACGGGCTTTCGCCGACTGTGCCCTGCTCAGGTAGTTCCTTCACCAAGTCACACTGTGCCTGTCCAGGCCTTGGCAGTGGTGTTGGGCTGTGTGGCCCTGCCCCATGCTGTTCATGCTGCAACTGTTACTGCAGGATAAGATTGTGTAGCATAGCAAATACCATAACAACTTGTATGCATGTAGCTTGTGAATACTGCAGAGCTCCAATGGATGTGTCTGGATACCAGAACTGTGAACTGAGCATCCCAAACACATGCAGAAGTATATGTCTTGCCTGTGCATCCGCCTCAGTATGGTGTGAGTGTTCAGGTGTGTGTGCATTGCTGATGGGTGTCATCAGCCACGACACCAGTGTTTACCCAGCATCCCCCAATAGGAGACTGTAGGGGATGTCCATATTGGCATTGGTGTGCTACAGCTGTGTCAGAAGACATATATCAGACACATCATAGCTTCCAGGGCAGACAGCACATACATTCAATCTCATGCCCTGGCCATCGCATATGGCCTAGCTGTTGGAGAGTATGCCCCTGCAGTGACTGTAGGCCCTACCCTGCTCACCGGGTGGTGGTATAATATGTATGTGTGTGCAGGCTATAGCACCCAGTACCCCAGGGTAGTCATCCATGTGGTTAAACAGATGCATATTGCTGGTCTACTAATCACGTGTGTTGAAGACATGTACGTGCTCACTAGCATGTGTTGACATGGTGTCTGTGAACTGGTGCAATACTCTGGATGCAGATGCCTGTGAGATACCCATGATATCCCCAGTTGTGCTGTGTGAGGTACCTGTGGCTAATACACCTAGGCCAACACATACCATGGTATCCACTGTGATGTGTTTCCCTCGGCATGTTTGATGTGTCAGGTGTGGCAGGTACAGGTCAACAAGCCGCTGTAGGAGGTCTCTGTCCACCCCACAGTGCTCCACTATCCCCAGCCCATGTAGCCCCTGGTAAGTCACCCTCGGTCTATAAAGTCTTATGTCACCCCAGTAAGGGTTGTTCAGCAGCATACACATCCTCACTGCCCCAGCCTCCTGCACATCTTGGTATATGTTGCCTGCTGCAGACTGTCTCATTTGGTTGGACTGTGTCATGAAATGTCCCTGCAGGTATACACCGGTGGTGCAGAGTGCAGACAAAACCTGTGTGTATGCTGCTTGCTCGCATTACTGTACTGGTCATGTGCAGGCTGGCCATGTCATCTGCTGATTGTGCTGATCAACACCTGTTTGTGCAGCCTGTACACCCTGACTACCCCACCACTGCTGTCATCCTTCCCAATGTCACCAGGCAGGTATAGACACACCCCTAGCTTAGGTGTGCTAAGGCAGGAGCACTCCCGAGGCACAGTTCTGCAATGTACATACAGTATGCCTGACCCCCCCTCCCATGCTGTCAACTATATTCGAGACCTGCACTCTGCTGACTACACACATACACTCCGGGGACCAGCAGCACACCCTGGTGATAAATGTGATACACTATAGTCAACCTCATCTGCATAGTATAGTCTTCTAATGAATAGTTATATGACCCATACCGAACCTCCAAATTAATAACCACTACTCAGTGTCACTCAGATCCATACACAACTGGCAACAGGTGCCTTACTATCACCATATTCGATGTCCCATGGTCTTCCCACCAACAAAATAACCGGTGTCTACACAACTGCAACCTGTGGCCCTGCACACTACAGATGATGTGCATTACCACCACGCCATGGCAGATATACATAGACTTTCGGTGATAGATATACATAGATCCCAGGTTATTACATACAGATCATCTGGGACAAACATTCAATAGTGCTGATGTCCCCAGACATATATGTTCACATCTGTGTCCACCTACATCTACGTATATCATATATATTATTTGTATAGATATATACATGGATATATATATATATATATATATATATATATATATATATATATATATATATATATATATATATATATATATATATATATATATATATATATATATATATATATATATATATATATATATATATATACATACACACATATACATGTACACACATATGTAGATATGGCATTTATATCACAACAGCGGACCACATGACAGCAATGCATTAGACAGGAATGGAAAGGAAACTACATGTGCCACCTGCATCATGTAGTGTTGTTACTATCAAGGCACGTGTGTTATGTTGCGTCACACTGGTCAGACCATATCAAGGGTAAGAGTAGGGCTGCTGACAGTTACTCACCAGACCTATTGGTGAATGTATGTGTTGACAACCCAGTGTCTTGGCAGAATATGCGGGCTGTGGACACTATATAGGTCAGCAACAAAACACACTGAACACATCCTGCAGCTAGCCACCCACAGATACCAACACATACGGTATAACTGCCAAACACACACATCTGCCATGCCTTGAAATCGAGCACCTACCTGTCTAGTCTACCACACTACAGCATTACGCAGTAACAGAACGCGCTACTGAGTTCCAGCATCACTGCACTCCCACAGGCATAGATCTAGGTGGATGACATCATCCACAAAGGTGCCGATAGGGAATGTATGGGGAGTGAGCCATCTAAAAGCATTACTCTGTCCCCAGGCACCTGGAAACACACACACACACACACACACACACACACACACACACACACACACACACACACACTTGGCAGGGCTGGGAGTCGAACATACACCTAACTACCTTATCACACTACAGCATTACGCAGTTACAGAACGCGCTATCGAGATTACTGGTACACAGCACTCCCAGAGGCATACTTCTAGGTGGATGACATCATCCACAAAGGCAAAGACGCCGATAGGGAAAGTATGTGGAGTGAGCCATCTAAAAGCATTACTCTGTCCCCAGGCAGCTGAAAACACACACACACACACACACACACACACACACACACACACACACACACACACTTGGCAGGGCTGGGAGTCAAACATACACCTAACTACCTTATCACACTACAACATTACACAGTTACAGAATGCGCTATCGAGATTACTGGTACACAGCACTCCCAGAGGCATACTTCTAGGTGAATGACATCATCTGCAAAGGCAAAGACACCGATAGGGAATGTATGCGGAGTGAGCTGTCTAAAAGCATTACTTTGTCTCCAGGCAGCTGGAAACACACACACAGGCACACCCTTGGCAGGGCTGGGAGTCGAACATACACCTAACTACCTTATCACACTATAGCATTACACAGTTACAGAATGCGCTACCGAGATTACTGGAACACAGCACTCCCAGAGGCATACTTCTAGGTGGATGACATCATCCGCAAAGGCAAAAACACTGATAGGGAATGTATAGAGAGTGAGCAGTCTAAAAGCATATTACTGTCCCAAGGTAGACGTAGACAAACACACAGCAGTGGTGTAAGAGGGAAAAACTGCCTATCTACAGAGCACTATTACAACACTAAATAGATACAAGATGTGCCACAGACAGTACACCCTTCAAGACAGTCAACCAGTGTGTTCAATGTAGGAATCCATCCTGACGTGGGGTATGGACATCTGTTGCCTGGATGACCACCACCGCTATACAGGATGTCAATGGCCATGCCCATACACAGAGGCACATCACCGACAAAAGGTGTCACTGGGCATGCTCACACAGTATCACATGTCCGTTTGGAATGTACTCTGTGTCCATCTACACAACGGCATACTGGGCATGCTCACACACTTAGTAGAAGCGAAGGGCTATCTTGCATGCACACGGATTCTAAACACGGAAGGGCACAGTTTGGAATTGTACTGTATGTCCATCTACACAAAGGTGTACTGGGCATGCTCACACACTTAGCAGTAGCAAAGGGCTGTCTTGCATGCACACGGATTCTAAACACGGAAGGGCAAAGTATGGTGTTACTGTCCCCACGTACATGAAGGCCACTCACATATACTGTCCAGTACACACTCAAGAGCCATCACAGATGTCTCAGGTGCAGATCACAGAGGTAAACGCCACATTCTACTATGTAGCCCTCAGACATCACCATGACCTTGGACCAGCAACACGCATCCATACATTACCACAACACCATGTGACTCATGACCAGTGGACTGTACATAGGTCTGCAGCAACTGTGCAGACTACACATGTACTGACAGGGTTCCATCATGTGTTATGCAATGCAATGATACCACTGTACATAACCAGGTCAGCTCTACACATAACAGGGGCCCTGGGTCTTACACAGCTGTGACAGATGACTGTCGCTGCACACCAAAGAACGCACATGTTTGGATATGACATACATGTAATCACAGTGGATATGTGCATGGACCACACACACACAAACACACACACACACAGACACACACACAGACACACACACAGACACACACACACAGACACACACACACAGACAGACACACACACACAAAAAAAACACATATGTACATAGCATAGCTTTTGCTGTCCTCCGTGCAGACAAGTAGCTACAGCAATCACACACATGCACATGGAAGGTAGGTCCATGGCTGTTGAATGCTAACAGTACATGAGGTAACAATGTTGACCGAGGAAACATTCGCTCTGTACTAGTTACCCATGACACCCATCATATCATACAACAGTCCATGTGTTATGTATGTCATCACACATGTCCACCAATTGCAATGCATACAAGCATGGCTACATGACAGGCATGTAGGACCAACACACATGTACATGTAGTGGTGTGCATGCAGCTACCATGCATGTGCAGTAGCTGATGTATGTAATTCATCTGTGCCTAACTACAACATGCAGTTGCAATGCAGTCCCGTCATTGACACCTGTATATGGTGAAATACTGACAGTACGGTAGGATGTACATCAGGTATGGATGGATGTGTGTACATATAGTGGTGATCCACCTTTGCAGATGGATGTTTGCCGAGGATGGCTCACAGGTGTGTCACAAGCCATCCTACCATTGCATATGCAAACAGTACGCTATGTTACCGTTACTTGACGGCGAAGACATAAAACCTATACAGCGGTCAGGATGTTACTGACTGTAAGTCACTTGACACCTGTAACGCTTACATCTTCCCATGTGCATATAGCAGCACAATTGCCGAAGGTAGCATTGGTACACAATGCGGTCAATACTGCTGCATGTCTGTCAGACGTATCATCATATAGCAGGTGTATCATTCACAGTACTGCCATGTGTGTTTGCTTGTGTGAGCAAATATTTGCCGCATATGGTGGGGAATACATCCCAATTGTTACACACCCCTGTACACTGTTGTAGAGATCTGTACATACTGCAGTGTGGAAAGCATGACATAGGCAGGGGTGGTGTGTGTATCACACATGTCAGCTATCTGTATGTGAATGACATTTGTGGAGTCCACAGTGTGTGTGTGTGTGTGTGTGTGTGTGTGTGTGTGTGTGTGTATGTATGGCTGTCTGGTGCATGGAGTGAGGGTGTATGCTACCATACAGAACAGACAGGATCCCTAACCCCTCATGGTGATGCAGTCTACTACTCTGTTGATGCCATCGGTCTCAGCCTTACTGGCTACCTGTACATGTTCATTCTCTGTGTCATGTCGTGTGGGTTCACAGTACTGTGAGGGTGACTACCACATAGGCAGGGGTCCTCACCTCAACACTATCGAGTGTGCGTTATAGTGTTATTGACCCCGTGAGTGTGGGCATGTTACTGTGTGTTTCTGTTTATGTCTGTGTGTGTTCTCATCCTGTAATTTGACAGGGTATTACTGCTACACAGTGAGGCCTCATGCTATCAAGTGGCCTCTAACATTATCATCGGCCAGACCGCTGTGTAAACCCCCCGCACCATGTCAACATACCTGTAATGTGACCTGGTATGGATGTCACATCTCTAGCCACTGTAGCCTATTAAACAGCCCACATGCTTCTGGATCAGTAGATGTGTGGGCATCTGTGGTATGGTAGCCTTTCTAACAGTCAGGTTGAGGCTATGTATAGAATGCTGGTATTGCCATACATGCCTGTGAGTACTCCACATTTACACATGGGAAACTGCAAACACTGCTACTTGTTGGCACATGCAAGTAGACCATAAGGAGAGAACCAGGGCATCATTACCAACATGCTGTTACTGTTGTTACCAAGACACATACTGTGAACATATAACAATGCATTATAAACCTGTACTACATGGTATGTCTGGTGCGTGTCAACAGTACACAACTAATGTAATATACACTTCTCTCACTATTTTGTTCACCTTGTGCATCAGACCATTTGAGCATGTCCCTGCGCCGATGGTGTGGATGACAGGGATGCGGCACAGGCATCATCATATGCACAGGGTGATAATGTTTTCCAGGGGCATAGGCTGCACCAGTGGATGACATCATGTGTGTGGGTAAGGGCCGGTGATCTGACTGGACATGTGTTGTTGTTATGCATGTGGGTGTTGCGGTGCCCTACAGATGTTTTCGCTGTGTGCGTGTATGAGTGCACACAGTTCTGCCATTTTGCCAGGCCTACACGGGGGTATTATTGACAGCTCCAGATTGTACAGACCAGGATGTACAGCTCACTGTGTCCGGCCACGGCCATGTGACCTGTGCCTGCCAGGGGTTGCACGGGCACTACCAGGTGGAGGTACAGATTGGCTACTGTCCGATGACACATATCCACTGGAACCGTGTCCCCACTGGGAACATCCAGGGCCATGTCCACGAGGCCTGCTGTGTCCTGGTGTGGACAGCGCAGCATCAGCTGCACTGCTACTGCTACTGGCACTATGGGAGCGGGCATGTGAGGTGGCTCATTCATGTTGACCTGCACTAGGTGGTGTAGCTGGCCTACATCCACGTGGCCTATGCCTCACTCCTACCAGATGTTCCAGCACAGACAGCTCACACTCACGGATTGCCATGCCACAGTCAAGGATTCTGACCATGTCACCCAATTGCCTGTCCAGAACATCAGCAATCTGCTGTTGAGCATTTGCCAATGCCTGGATGTTGTCGTTTAGAGTACAGATAGCAGCCCTCTGAAGCCTCTGCCCTTCTCTGTTCTGCCGTTCAGCACATGGAACATGCATCTGGTGACACCAGCTGCTGCACTCTGTCCTGCAGGTGCATGTCTGCCAGAGGTCCTCCTACGAGCAGCACTGGCCACATGCCTGTGTAGCACATCTGCAGTCATTACACTGACACCATGGTGTGGAGACACACCTTCTGTAGCCACCACACATTCCTGTTCCAAGCTAACACACGCTGACTGTCCTTCCTCTATGGCCACTGGTGATGGGGTATGTGTTGGCATGAGAACTGTGTGCGGGGAAGAGGGGGACATAGCTGGGATGGCAACCATTGGCACAGATTCAGCCCCTGACAACCCTGCCTGTACCTCATGTATATGTTCATCATTGCTAGTATCTGTGGGGACACTAACATCAGACGGACCGCAGGAGGGTAACGCACCTACATCACCTGTGAATGCAAAGAAAGACTCTACATTACAATAGACACACACACACACACACACACACACACACACACACACACACACACACACACACACACACACACAGACACACCATGCATGTGATTTGACAGATGGCATGCAGCATGCATGTGATGCAGCAGATGGCATGCAGCTCAGACATTAATAGTGGTAGTTAGCATACCTCCCTTGGTTGCACACAACAGCAAGCAGGTGTCATATCAGTAGCCATGCAGTTCACACAATCATGGTAGTAAGCATGCATCCCTGTGATACACCATGTGGACCAGTACAGGTTAACAGTACACATGGCTGAAGTGACCTTGGCATGTAATCTGCTGACGTGTGCATTGACATGCATGCATGTCTGACACAATGGTGTCCTGACACACGTATGGGGTTGTAATGGGTATCACATTGCAGTGTTGTCTGTATGCCCTACAGATAGAATGCATGTTTAGCAAATGTGCATGAGCATGGAAGGGTAGTGTGAGGCGTCTACATTGCTATACAGTGTGAAGTACAAACACTGTACCATTGCATGGCATCATGAGGCATCTATATTGCTATACAGTGTGTAATACGCACACATTGCATAGCCATAATTGCGTGCATACACATGACATAACTGTGGATTGTGACCCACATTGCTGAGGTGTATACACACCAAACCATGCTGTGTCATGTGACAGGTCACTGGAAGACCTACGGATGACACCCCTACACAACTACTACAGAATCTTAGCTGCCTGGCAACCATGTCCACACATGGCAGACTTGTCAATACACCATGTCCCACATGACATTGATGTACCACACACACGAGGTGCACGGCTGACAGTGATGTCCTACAGCAGCAAGGAAAATGTACTGTATCTGTGGTCTGATGTGATGTCAATGTCTGTGGAAGCTATACAGGTGACTACTGTCATGCTATAACACAGTCATGATGTTCAACACATCTTATATGGTCGACTTACGTGACACCTCCACTAGCTGTGCACAGGCTTTTAGGATGTTGAGTGTACCACATCAACTGTATAATCAGTCAACTAAGGCTATAGTTGGACCATGTGTGGACAATGTGCAACAGGGTATATACACATCACATCTACTGTGTGGCTACATGCCTCTGGCCATCCTCCATGGCCATGTGTGAACATGTGTTGGCTAAATGTTTGTGATGGCCGTCTATCTCACATGGCTGTGTAGTCCCATATGACATACACCCATAGATGTCAGATATGTCACTGTCCACAGGGCTATGCAGACAACGGGTTGTATGTTTGGTATGTGGTGTATGTATTATGGGATAGTGTGACAATATTGCAGCCAGAACACTACATGTCTGGGACATGTCAGATGGCACATCACAATGTGTGCACCCATTGCAGGGGCATATAACACAATGGCGATTCCTGTGGGCATGCCCATATCCCAGCTCACTGTGTGGTACTGTTTGCTTACCACACATGTGTTGTTCCAATGTATAGTACATATGCCTACATTGAACAACACCTCTGCCATTGTATGCACAGCTGTCCACACATGTAGCAATGACAGATACTGTGGTTTCATGTCGGTGTTTCATTTCATTTGTATATATTGCACATGGGTAGCCAGGGCGAATAATGGGAGATGCGACCTGTATATCATGACTGGACCATACATCATGTGTACATGTGTTAACTGGCCATATGGCAAATAGATATATGCATTAACATGCCTGATACTGATGACAGTCTCACCTGCAATGGACTGATGTCTGTGCGGCATGCCAGAGGTACCTGTATAGGGGTGACACAGCAGTTTGAACATTATCCATGACTGTATGACAGCCACAGGGTGCACTGTGCATGTTAACACATTTGCCTATACAATAGCATATAGTATGCACGTTTGCATACATAGGGTAGCATACTGTAGTATGCGGCATGTGTGTAAACATACCTTGCATATGATGTTACATTACATATTGTACAGTGACACATGCAACTAAATGGGATATAATAGTCATATGTGCAGCAGTGACTTACCAGGCAACTCCAGGCTCATTGTTTGGGAGACACCCACTTCCACGATGGCAGCTAGTGTTTGTGGATGCTGTTCTGAGGATATCCCCAGGCTGGACAGTAGCTCCTCGGTGGGTGTGAGTGGGGGCTGGGTTGGTGGCCCACCACCTGTTCCACCATGTTCCCTGGTGATTGCAGTGGCACGCTGTTTCACATGTCGTATCAAGGCCATGCAGTGTCTGAGCACCTGCTGGTAGGTGCGGTTATAGCCATCCACATCATTAACCCTCCTACGAAGGTCCTGCCACAGGTCGTCATGCTGCTGGGCATGCTGTGGCACATGGCTGAACAACACCTCATAGTTCTCATGGAGGTATGGGATGAGGACATCATCCTCCTGGTGGCTATATGCTGGCAGGTGTGAATGAGGCATTATCTGGAAGACATAATGATGGTGACAGGTCACAGTATCACAGAGATGTACAGAGATACAGCTGCACATACATTTGTATTAAATCTAGTACATCTGCACAGTTATCTTTGCAAATCATCATGACACTAACATGACTGACATGTTTGTGTCACACACATGTAACACCCGTTATGCATTGGATATCATCACCATATATGTGTGTCACCTCATTACATTGTTCATACTCCATGAGAATGCTGTCTTGATGTGGACATGTCTGTTTGCCTGTACTGGTGTTCTTACCTATCAGCACATGCCTGGATGTGTCCACAGTGATGCTGTTGACCTTGATGCTGTGTATATGTCACATATCAACACATACACTACCTTAATGGACATGAGCAGTGACAATGCACACATATGCACGGAAACCTTTACATGCATATGTTTTGCCATATACATCTACACGGCACTGTACAGCAGTTCAACATCCTGCCACGGATCGCCTGTGTTGCACATGTGATAGACATGGGACAATGGCTAGCCGGACATCATTTGCAGGGATGGTTATCAACTATAGCATGTACAGGCAAGGTTTCCTAGCTGTATCCGACAGCCATTTTCCCACCGCAAGGTGCATCAGTGCCACATTACTGATCCAGACAGTTAATAATACATCTACCATGCGGTCATCACACCATGTATGACAGAGATGACATGTGCAGCTTTGATGGACAGGGTTGCATGGTATGGTGGGAGTATGTAACATGTATGGCACAGGGATCTGTCCAGCATGTGGCGATCCTTGTAGTAGGACGGTGGCTGTCCATGACGTATGTCTTTCAGATCAGGATATGTACGTGTAGCATGTCCAACATCACAGTGTAGCACATGTCTTTATGCAAGGTAGCCGGCATGCTGCATAGTGGAGGTGAGGATTGTGAAGGCTGGTATCGCCCATCCACGCATGGCCAATACCCCTTAAAGGTGATATGTGATCCGATATTGGTCACCTGAGTGCTGAGTATGCTTGTCCAATGATCTCCATGCTCATGGATGGCACCCTGTCATGACATGGGTGCCTTGTATGACTACCTAATAGGCCTGGAGACGTCACCAACTCAGGGAGGTGAACTGCACAGCACCATCCCTTACACAGTGTCCATAATGTTGACCGCTGCCTATGTGGTAGTTAATGGGTACAGGGTTATTCACCTAGCAGTGACAATGCTATTATCAGCTGTCAGATTGTGCACATATGTCACACACCTCACCCACAAAGCCCATTCTGTATGTTGTCCACAACACTGAGACAGTTATTGCTCCAAGGTCATGGCCATTCACATCCTTATATACACAGATGCCTCCCATTTGTCTGTGTGGTATGGGCTACAATGAGGGGGGAGTACAAAACATTAACCCTGTTTTACTGTAGCTGCCACTGGTGTGATATGCACATGTCACTCTGACACCTTTTGTAGTGTTGATTCTGTCAACAGGCCACTGGTAGAACATTACTGTGACATACGAAGGTACATCTAGTATTCTCAGTGTAGCTGGAACACGGTATGAATGATGATGTCCTATGACCTGTCACAGGTATGCTATGCAGTGTGAAATCATCCGTACTGTCATCTACTTCTGTACTGCTAACATCTACATTGATAAAGGTTCATAGACTTGCAGACCATACTCAGCAGGGTAATAGTGCAGTGCCTCCAATTATGACTGTTGTCTCCACTTGTGGGTTGCAGTGGGTTGATATTATCCAACACCCTATCTGTGTTGCATATTCATGCTCAGCACTTGTTCAGAACTTGTGAGTACTTCATGAGCTACTAATTACTATAGTACCCATTCCAACTCATTTCTTACAAGTACACTGTCTGTCCTTACATTTCCAGCTTGCTTACAGTACAACAGCTGTTGTACACTCGTAACTCACATATCTTGTGAGACATGGTTGACTATACAGGCATGTCCAACTGTCACGTACCAGTGCTATTGCCTGTCTATATGATGAATATGGTGAACATGTGGCAATAGAGCAATTGTCTCATGTACACAGTCAATGCTCACCTTCCAACATATGACACTACAGCCTGTGGGAGATGCACATATGTAGCCATGCTGGGGGTAATGCTCTCACCAACCCAGACTGAACCTGACATTCATGTGGGGATGTGTAACATTTGCAACACACCCCACTCATCACATAGTCTCACAAGATCTCCACCACCACAGGCCACACATAGTATGAGTACGACATTTGCAGAACCTCTCAATACTCTGTGTAGGCACCAGAGGCAGCCCCCATCACCAAACACAACAACAATTACTTATAGCCCACAGACTCATGTGTGCCCATCAAATACAGCCAATAGGGTGTTACAACATACCCAACACACCAGTCATAGGTGACTCTGTAGGCGGTCACACTGATGTCCCACTCAGCAGGCTACACAAGGTGATAGTCGCTTACATATAGCTGTCGGGTAACTGGTTCTGCAACATAACATATGCACCCATGCCACACCTCACCAGGTACAATTTGACTGTCATTCTCCATGTTAGTGTGACTGCCCTGAGATGTAACTTCCCAGACTACATGTGCAGGGACATGCAATAGCTCTCCGGTCTTGTAGCCCAAAAGGTATCGGCCAAGCCCTGGGGAGCATTCTGCATTCATCCAGACTAGATCCCACTGTACAACGACTGACTGTTTCACTTCAACAGTTGCCTATGCTTCTGTTGTCATTCCACAGGCACCCAGTATCTGTCCGCTTTGAATGACATGGTCAACAAAACACAATGCTTTGGCACAGATGACCTGCACCTGTCAGCCCTGGGAGTACAGATAACATGTAAGGCTCTTGCTGCTCCTATACTGCCTATCTTGCACAGTTTCCAATAACATTCATCACCAGAATGGAAACAGGCAAGCAAAACATGGGGTCATGTGACTCAATGCTTGACATCATCTCTGATGCACGCAGGCAAGGCACTCCTTATAATGGACCACTTCAATATCTCTGCAGTGACTGGGACCTGCCTCTAGGCTCCACAGAGCACACCTGCACTGACAGGTTATATGCAGACCACACCTTTCAGTCATGTAACCTGGATTGGAACACCCACGGCTGAGGTGTGTCCATATTTCACTATGTTGTACATACTTCCTGGATGGTTACTTAGCACAATGCATCAGAGGTGATCCACGTGCAACTAACAGTGGCCAGAACTGCTATACACATTGTAACATGCTACGGATTCAGCAACATACTCCATGGTTACCGGCCCTCATTTCTTGGTGTACTGGACAGTAGGGTTCAGACAGGTACTACTGATGTGCGACTGACACTACCCCACACTTAACTGGGATAGCTGCTCATGTACCGACACATTAGGCCAACACTGTCCGGGATTCATAACCTCCACTCAGCTGGATCATCTCATGCACACCACCACCAAGACCAACAATATCCTAGACATGGACATTACCAATATGTTACTGGTGTTCCACACCTGGGGTTATCCCCTCGTTGGTAGTTTCCGAACATATGCTAATCACCCTTTTATCCACATCCCGGCACCACACCCTTCACGGCATACACAGTACAAGATTACTACAATGCCTACTACAGACGTCTTATGACAGCAGTAGTAAATGTCATGACACCCATGCAGATGGACAATGCACATACAAATGCTGAAACATACCCCATTGCACTTCATTAGCATTTACACGACTGCATCAATCATGCTATTCCAAACAGAGCCATGATGATACCCACCAGATAATGGACGCCACTCTGGGGGTCCAGTTCCATGAACATAATGTACAACAAAAGGTGGAGGCTGTTGCAAAGTGTAGTAGAATCCCATGGGTGGGGTAGCTCACTGGTCAGCCTCAGTAGGGCTCCGGGATCCCTTATCACATCCTCCAAACCTAGCTACATAAACATTACTGCGACACATTCCAGGGTGTACCACAAAGCATTATGGAGGTATGTCAGTAGTCAATGGTAATACCCACATCTGCTCTGACGACGGTTACTCAGGAACATTACAGAACCAAGTGATGTTGGCAACATCCTGGTGGATGGGTTCAATGCTAACTTTACACCCTCTCACTCCCTACAGGGCCACAATCCATGCAGGAACATTGCGGGGTCCCTGCGGTCACAACTACACAGTTCCAACCTGCACACTCTAAGGCCTGGAACACAGACTCCATGTGACCATCCAACATCCCAGGCTGTGATTTACACAAACCTCAGAACGACATGTCTCCCCACTTGGCCACCAGATTCACTAATAGCCTTGTATCAGACATTGTGGCCCCTGAATGGCGCACAGCAACAGCTATCACACTCCACACAGGTGGCGCCACAATGAACCAGAGGGACTATTGGCCTATACGCCTTACTGGACTGTTCTGCAAGGCTATGGGGCACATCATCATGGAAGTCATTCACAGAGATATTGGTGGGCTCCAGACCTTTGATGCCGCCCAGGTTAGACTTGTTAGGGCCAGACCATGGCTCTTACACCTGGTGGACTCCTTTGATACAGTTGCCAGGGTAGTTGATGATGGTAAGGGGGTCCACACAGCCTACATTGTCCTCTCATTGGCTTTCAGCACCATTCTCCATTCTGGTATTGACAACATACACATCCACCTGCACATCGACCCCTACGTCTCAGGATCTTATGCAAAGTGGCTCATGGACAGGACCCACACAATGAGGGTAGCATACCATAGTACCTACTGTATTTCAGTTACACTTGGCATACCACAGTCCTCAGTCATAGGGCCCCTCATGTTCGGTATATACTTCCCTGAGGTACAGGCTAGCGCAGAGGGACTTGCCCTGACTAGGTTTCCAGACAACTGCATACAAGGCACCATGACTGATCCACCAGCTGATACAGACTTCCTCCATAAGGGTGTCACTGTGACGGATACCTGATGTCGATAGCATGGCCTCAAGCTGCATGACACATGGTGCATGAACATCCCCTTTGGATTACACCAATCACCCACTGACTATCACAAAGGTGGTAGTCTCCTACATACATGTGACATTATACGGGATCTTAGTACACATGTATGTAGCACCCACTCCTTTGATAACGATATTGCCAGTGTGGCATGGATATCCTTCTATGTGGCCACCCTTATCTGTACTGGGTTTGTAGCCAGAACAAAGGCACCCATTGTACCTCTAAACCCCTGACGTATGCACACATTCAAGGGTACAACACCCCGTTTAGGGTGTACCTTACAGAACAGCAATGGTTTTACATACCACAACATTAACACACCATGAGGATTATTGAGCTCCGAAGGTTGACGTATGCGGCAGAACTACGGACACCACGACTGTACACATTTGCATACTGCATACTCAGGGGTGACCTCTGCTGAACATACAGGGCCCATATCCACAACAATATTCATGGATATACTCCACATAAGCGACATAAGCAAAAGCCACTGAGAGCAACATGCTCATGGATATGTGCACAAACGCAATGATGAGTGGGATGTGCTTGAGGGTTACATTCCCAAACCAGACACTCACCATGCTTTGGAACATGATTCCTATGTACATCATGCAGGGACACTCAGTAGCACTGTTTATGAGATACCTCAATTGGTGGATGGGAGACACACATGTACGCCAGGGATCACTGCAGTGACTGTACTGTGCAGAGGTGCAGATAACACATGGCTCTGCTGTTCACAGACAGGACACTACCCTAGAGAGGTGCCACCATTGTAAACACTGTAGTTGGGCTTACACATAGACTTGCCAGACAGCATAGTACCTCACTATGAACCTGTGAAGCTATTACATGTCCTTTGTACATGGTTAATTGAGTAGCTCTTCCATTTCGATTAGCTATCATGCTGTTACAGTGTCCCATGACTACAAGCCATATGTATCCTGTTATTGTGTATTGTACATGCCAATAGATGATGCCTTTTGTTTGCATGATATAACTGTTATGCTGTGCAGAATATCTGACATATCTACCTACAATACTGTACATTACACATATTTTACATATTATCCCATAATGCAAAGCATACTTGCACAGCAGGACCACCTTAGGCATGTTATTGTCGTTATATGCCCATACACATGCCTACTGTGACAGTATATCAACATATACTATCCCCTGCTATGGCACGTACTTGTTGGACATACCCTACCACTGACGGCGGGTGTTGTGGAATTGTTTTGTTTAATGCCCTCATGTAGCCTCCCTTGTGGTGTCTGTGATGTTTACCTTGTGGCCCACAGCAGGACACACAATTTCTACAAGTGTTACTATGCTCAGCAAGACATCACTACATAATACCTTTTCCCATTTTATGCATTGCGGACACTTTTAATTAATACAAAACAGGCTATACATACACTAACATACTGAGTGTTCTACATACCTTGTTAGCATTCCAAACTTTCGTAAATATCTCTCTTACACCTTTACTGTTTAAACAGTTCTATGGTATGAGCATACGATTTGAATGTCTGGCAAGTCATCCATATATATGTCGATACATGTAACAGCTTTCCCACTGTTATTAAGCTAGCGACTGCATTTCGCCTGTTTTACTGCTACTTTAAGTGATTTCTGCATTTTACACTGTTTATTGCACTTTAAGTTACTAATTGTTGCAAATTGTTTCTGTAGGCTACACACTAAAGTGCGCTAGCCGATTTACAGCATTTATAGCATTTACTGTCTGTTTTTTTCCTTATCTCTGTAATAAAACAAAAAAATCTCTTGTTTTCCCACTTTACTGAACTAGAGTAGTCCAGTTTCAGAGTTGCTGATCCCTGGGCTTTGTTTTTAGTTCCTGTTACTGATCCATTGCCTTATTAGGAAGGAGGGAAGTTTCTTTGCTTACCAGTGGGAGTGGGAAGCACTGAGCGCCTTTTGTCCGATTTGGTGAAGTTTCAGCCAGAAACTAGTAGTCCATTGGTCGTTTTGGGCCAATTCCTAGCTCCCTTCAGCCCCCTGCTATAAAACACGCTAAACTGTACTGCTGATCTAACCAGCATATCCTATAACTGAAAAGTTCATCTCTACTTGATTCCCAAGTAGACTATTCTCTATCTGTAAAGCCTAGCACTTACTCCTACAGTACTTGCACCTTGATAAAGCACTCTTATTATAGATAGTACCCCACCAGCCCAAAACCCACTTTCCCGAGTCCTTTGAAAGTTCTTTATCTACTACTTCTAGTATGTCGAGGGATCAGTTGCTAGTGTCCTCTCCAGCTCAACTGGTGAACCTGGGAATATTGAGGCAATGTTACAATTGCCTCATGTACACAGGCAATCCTCTCCTTCTCCCACAAAACACAAATACATGCGAGAGATGCAACTATACGGCCAAACTGGAGGCTGAGCTCTCTCAACATAGGACTGGCAAGACCAGACAGGAGGAGAAGGCAACCACACACAATACATACCCAGTCACACATGGTACCATCACAACTTCAAATCATACACATACTCACACAAAGACATACTCGGAGGCTCTGGTCAAAAATTTACCAAAACAGCAGAGGCCACCAAAGCAGACACCCAAACAACTACCACCTCACGACCCAACACATGCAACACATAGACCACACAGTCAGAGTGTCAAACAGTCACAGCCCTTAAGGCCAAACAAAATGCCAGACACACTTGTCATTGGTGATTCCATAGACAGGCACACTGACGTCCCGCTCACCAGACTGAGTAAGGAGAAGGTCACAGTAAGCTGCCTGTCGGGCGCTAGAATCCGCCACATAACGCAAGCACTCAGGTCTCTCAACAGCAGGTACAAGTACGACTCAGTCATTGTCCACGCTGGTGTCAGCGACCTGAGACGCACTCCTTGGACTACATGAAAAGGGACGTCGAGGAGCTCTCTGATTATGTAGCCCAGGCAGGTATGACCCTGACCTTGAGCAGTATCCTACCTTCACCTAGAATGATGCCACAATACAGTGATAAGATGATCAGCTTTAATAATTGGCTTAAATTCTGGTGTCATTCAAAGGGGATCCAATGTCTGTCTGCCTGGGATGACATGCTGGACAAGCCACGCTGCTTCAAGGACGGCTTGCACCTGTCACCCTGGGCTTCGGATATTGGCAAAGGCTCTTGCCACCCCATAGTGCCTTTTTAGGCAAGGCTCAAATTCTAAACCTACCACCCTAGAACACCAAAAGGAAAAAACTAAGGGTAATGCTGCTCAATGCCAGAAGTCTCAATCTCAAGATGCACGCACTCGAGGCCCTTCTCAATATGGAGAACATCGATGTCTGTGCTGTGACAGAAACCTGGTTCAAGGCTCCTGAGAGCACCCCAGCACTAACAGGTTTCACCTCATATCATACGTTCGCCCCAAAATCCGGACAACACCAAGAAAGGAGGTGTCCATATTCATAAAGGACACCCACACCTCAAGGTTGGTGGCAACACGATGCATCGGAGACCATCCAGGTGCAATTAACCATAGGCAAGACTGCTCTGCAATTTGTAGCATGTTACAGGCCACCCTCTCAAACTCAGGAACCTCACATGGCCTTCCTGAAAACATTGGAGGATAAATGTATCTCCAAACACCATCATACTAGGTGACTTCAACTACCCTAATATAGACTGGGAACACTACTCAAGCCCGAACACTCTAACCCAAAGATTCCTGGAGTTCATAAACTCAAATGCCATGGAACAACTAGTCACCATCCCCACAAGAGGTGAAAACATACTTGATCTCATCATCACGAACATGGGATCAAAATGTTCAACACCGAAGTATACCCTCACTGGTGAGATCAGATCATAAACTAATCTCGCTGGAGGTCCTCATCCCGCCCCACCTGAAACAAAAAGACCACAGTGAAAACTTCTCAAAGCCGATTTCACACTTCTAAAACTAGTGTGGTCTCCTTTAAGGCCCCTGAGCCAGTGGTAAACATTACTCAAACCGCTGAATCACTTACAAATGCCTTCTACCAGCACCTACAGGACTGCATGGATCAGGCAATCCCAAACAAAGCTAAGACTCTCTGTACCAAAGGCAAGCGTCCAGTCTGGTGGACCCCAGCCATAAACAAGCTCTACAACAAAAGGAGGAAGCTACTACAAGATAGAGCAAAATCCTTGAAAGGTAAGACACCTTTGATCATTATAAGTCAAAAACTAAGAGCTCTCATAAAATCATCCAAGGCAAATTTTGAGAGAAAAATCGCCAAGGACTCTAAAGACAATCATAAGGCCTTCTTTAGCTATGTTAGAAACCTAGGAGGAAACTCCCAGATATGCTCAGAATTAGTTCAAAATGATGTGAAAATTACTGAACCTACACACATTGCTAACATACTGGCTGACAGGTTCAGTGCAAACTTCTCCCCCTCCCCAAAAGGAGAGATATCTATTCCAGAGGATTGTAGCCCCCAAACATCTCCAACGCCCAGGTGAGAACTGCCCTCACTAAGGCAAAAACACAGCATCCATGGGACGGATGGTGTCCCCGGCTGTGTGCTTCATGAACTCAACGAGGAATTAAACCCACAGTTAGGACAGCTGTTTAATCTTAGCCTCACCTCAGGATCATTACCCAAGGAGTGGCGCACGGCGACTGTGGTCCCACTTCATAAGGCGGTGCCTCCACAGACCCTGGAAATTACTGCCCCATTAGCTTGACAAGCCTTATCTGCAAAGCCATGGAGAGGATCATAATGGAACTCATAAATAAAGACATAGGGAACTTGCAGACTTTGGATCCAACCCAGTTTGGCTTTGTCAAAGGCAGATCCTGCCTCTTAAACTTGGTTGACTTTTTCGAGACAGTCACCAAGGCCATTGATGAGGAAAGGCAGTCCATACAGCCTACCTCGGCCTGTCAAGGGCCTTGACACAATACCCCACTCAGGTATCATCGAAAAACTCATCAGCTTGAATGTAAACCCTTACATCACAAGATGGGTTGCAAACTGGCTAAGCGACAGAACCCACAGGGTCAGAGTTGCTGGAGCCATGTCAGACTCAAAGCCTGTCACAAGTGGTGTCCCACAGGGCTCAGTCCTGGGTCCACTCTTGTTCGGCATCTACTTTTCTGAAGTACAAGCAAACACAGGAGGGTTATGGCTGACAAAGTTTGCAGATGACTGCAAACTGGGCCATAGTCGAAAACACATCTGACACAGATATCCTCCAGAAGGGCCACACAGAAACGGATAACTGGTGCCAGAGCCATGGCCTGAAGTTAAACGCCAAAAAATGCATAGTCATACCCTTCGGGAAAAACAAGGTTACCCCTAGCTACCATATAGGTGACAATCCACTGAGCACAGAAAAAGTCATCAGGGATCTGGGGACCCAAGTTGACAGTAGTCTTTCGTTTGACACTCATGTTGCTAAAGTAGTTAGGAAAACCTTCTATATCGCCCACCTGATCATGAAGGGATTCACATCTAGATCAAGGGAGGTCATCGTCCCCTGTACTCATCACTCATTAGACCTATGATTGAGTACAATGCCCGTTCGAATGTATCTGACCAGACACCTGATGCAGCTTGAAAGGCCCCAAAGTTCCTCACCAAAAGGATAAAGGGTCTCAAAAATATGTCTTATGCTGCCCGACTGAAAGAACTCCAGCTTTATTCAGTCTCATACCGCTTGCTCAGAGGTGACCTGTGCCTGACATATAAGGCCATGTCAAACCCAGATTTGATGAATATGCTTCACCTCAAAAATCTAGATCCCTCAGAACCACAAGGGCGGAGACTTAAACCTTGACACGGTTATAAATAGAACGTGCTGGAGGGACAGATTCATCACCTAGAGACTCCCTATGCTGTGGAACAAAATCCCGGTACATGTGAGGCAGAGCACCTCGCTGGCCTTGTTCAAGAGGAATCTTGACCAATGGATGGGAGATCGCAGATATACCCCAGGGATTACTTCAGTGTCACTGCTTGACAGAGGCACAGAAAAATGATAGGCATAGTTTTTATTCAAACTAAAGGGGTGGCGAAAGCCACATAACTATGGGCTAGGCTTATAAATGCCCTTGGGCAGATAGCCTAGTATGAACCTATGAACCTATGAACCTATGTGGTTGCCTGCCGTCAATTGGTGTTCCTGAGTAAATTATTACATGCACATCAGCTGTGCAGCTACTTCATTCGCCAATTACGTGGCAACAGTGGGGTATAATTGAATTCTCCACTTGGGCATTGCCCTTTTGCCCTACCTTTGGGTAGACGGCCTGTATGTGTTTTGTTGTGTGGAATTGCAACTGCTATTTGTAGAGACATGGATATTTTGAATTCATGTCCCCCGTGGATTGTGTGTGATGGCTAGTGTATGTGGTTCTATATGTGAGTGTACCTGTCATCTCAACCATCTGATAAGGGACTATTGCAAACAAAACCTGTAACATCGCCGTCTGTTCCATTATACAACAGCTACAATTTCACATGGTGCCTTTACAAATATGTCTGTCACAAGGTATGTTAACACTTCTGCAGATGTAATTGAGTGAGTGGATGTTTGTGATGTTATTACAGTTTGTATTGCTATTGTTTCGTGTGTGGGAGATGTAGGTGGGTGTACATAGCATATACAGGTTTGTGGGGACTGCATTTCTACATATTCCATATATGTGTGTGGACTCCTTCCCTAATTGAAGACCTATCAGTTAGTAGACTGAAACTATGGTTGTTACGGGCTTATACATTGGGCCGTTGTTAATTGGTTTCTATATAGTATGCAGGTGAGGTTGATACTTCCATACGTCTGGAAATACAGCGATATTTAAAGGAATGTTACTAAATGACAGCTGTCCCGTGTATTTCTGTCACAGATATTTGCACTCATTGCAGTTGTGTTGGTGACTGAACCTCTTTGGTGTGGGTTGCCACCTTTTCAAATGGCATTAGTGGGAAATTTGCAGGACACACATCGGTGTTTACAGGCCGACACATACCCACAGTCAGTACACAGGATAGCACATACTTTTATCCTGCATACATACTTATTATTGTAGCACTTTAGCTACTTATCATGTTTCATGTAATATTTACGTTTCTTAGATACAGGCATAACTATTTAATGCAACTATTACATAATATATGGGACATAATTATGTCCTACAATCTCAGACATTTGCCCTTTTTAATATTTTTTGTCAGGAAACAACTGCCCAGGGAGGGACTGTCCATCTTAAAGTGGGACAGGTGGTAACCGTATGCCTATGGCCAGCTATAACTACACCTACCATAATGATCTACCTCCGAGTTAGCAGTAACAGACACAAAATGCAAACACACACACACACACACACACACACACATTACAGTCCCACGGAAATGCACACAGCACCCTCAACACACACATACATAGACTACGGCAATCACAAACACAGTTGAACACAGTACCTACGTGGACCGCAACACCGGCAGCGATAACTAAATGTCCCTTAATATCGTGATAATATTACACGCAGTTCTAGTGTTCCGGTACTGTGTTCTTTCGGTCTTTCAGCCTCGTGATTACACATGTCGGTATGTGACACATTCCATAGTTGGCAGTATCCTATTTATTTGTACCTCCATGGTTGTGTACATGTCGTTGACCTATGTACATATTTGCAGATATAGGTGAATCCATATATATCAACATATATCTCTCTATCATGCTTTCTATCTCTATTATGTGTGTATATAAATATATATATATATATATATATATGACAGAGAGAGTGACAGGCAGAAAACGCCTTTCATTGTGTACATGTCGGTGTATACTGTTACCTGGACTCTGCACGTTTGTGTTTGAACCTGTCACATTACACACCTGCCGTTGGTACATCTTGGGTAGCTTAGTGTTAGGTAATTATGTACATGACTGCGTGTTCTACTCCTGGCAGTGGTCATTTTACCCTTCAGAGCAGGCACTATTAGTACAGGGGTGAATAATGTTGGTTTCACCTGTTCTGGACATCATTGACCGTGATCTGCATGATATTCAGAGAAGCTTAGCCCTGTTTCACGCATATCCATATAGTCATATTTAAACGACGCTTACCAGCACTGGGCAACGCATATTCCCGCTAACATGTGCTAAATATGATCTGATGACCTGCATCCAACATGCATTATTCGTGCATTCGGAATTACGTTACATCCCTTGCAGGACGTGGGACCGGGAACATGCACGACAGTCACTGCATTTACCACTTTGGCATCTGGGATTTGTACACGTGTTATAGCATTTTGTATGTGGACTGTACTATGGCTGTTACTCCATACTGCGATCAAATGGGTAACTCAGTTAGTTTACATATGGATGAGACCTATTAATGGTATGTCCAAGTGAAGTTTAATAGATGTGCTCCAGCATTGGGTATGTATGTCACAGTGAGCCACATACTATAATGTGCTACACCTTCACACAACCATAGGTGGAGCATGCTGGGGCAACAGATACCTGTCATGGGTACACCCCATGCTTTGCCACTACATCCATGATTACATTATATGGAGCCCCTCATTAATGCACCAGGGAATCCATGCAGAGTGTGTGGGGAACAGTGATTACACACATGGATCCCGCAATTGGCTCTGCTCCACTGAGCGACAGTTGGTTACTCGATGTGGTGGCGACAGCAGACACTGTTTGCCTCGATTGATGAATGGCCTCTGACAATCGGGCGTGTACCTACTGATGTACCCAGAAACCTATACACACAGTACCAACATATGCTGATAGGTGCGTGTACTGTTCAGGTGTTGACATTCCTTGTTCCAATAGCTGTTGTGTGTACAATGGTTGAGGGCTGCCTATGTAGGATTCACACAGTAGGCCACCTATACATTACAATTTACAGGTGGTTGTGTGTGTGTGTGCCATCCATTTTACTGTTTGTACAGGTGGAGAGGTGTGTCAGTCCATAGGGGCCTACACTGTCAGAGTATGTGCTATACGTTCCCTCTTTGCCAAGGCATAGGCATATTGGGCATGCCTCCGTCTGCCTACTGGGGCTGGCACAGTGTGTTCGTGGTCTGAATCCCTCTGTGCCTGTGATGGCCTTGGCAATTGTGGTGGGCTGTGAGGGCCTTCACCATTTTGTCCCTGCTGCAGCTGTTTCTGCAGGATCATATTATGTAGCATGGCACATACTATGAGGATGTGGGCACACGTGCCTGGAGAGTATTGCAAGGCTCCACCAGATATGTCCAAGCAACGGAACCATGATTTCAGCATCCCGAACACATGCTCTATGATGATTTTGGTTTGTGCGTGTGCCTCATTATGGTGTTCTTGCATGGGTGTGTGTGCATTTCTGATGGGAGTCATCATCCACGGCTCCAGTGCATAGCCAGCTTCCCCCACAAGGTGGCCATGTGGGATGTCCCCCCTGACAAATACCTGATACAGCTGTGAGGCATGCCAGATGTGGGAGTCATGGTAGCTTCCAGGGCACACACATTCATGATAATGCCCTGGGCATTGCACACAACCTGGCAGTTGATGGAGTGGTATCCCTTGCAGTTTATGTAGTGCCTACCATGCTCACCGGGTGGTGACTTGATATGTATGTGCGTGCAGTCTATCGCACCCAGTACCTCCGGCTAGTGTGCCACATGGTGGAAGAGATGCATATTGCTGGCCAACTCCTCCTGAGTTCAGGGGAAGTATATATGCTCATTGGCATGTGGTAACATGGCATTCAGGAACTGGTGTAGTACCCTGGATGCTGATGCCTGTGAGATCCCCATTATATCTCCAGTTGGCCTGTGAAAGGTACCTGTGGCTAGTATTCGCAAGCTTACACATACCTTCATGTTCACTGGGATGGGTTCCCCTCTGTTGTTTCTGGATCTCAGGCGTGGCCGGCACAGCTCAACTATTTGCTGTAAGATGTCCCTGTCCACCCTGTAATGCTCTACTATCTCCAGATCATGTAGCCCCTGGTAGGTTACCCTTGGTCTGAACACTCTTCTATGGTACATCCTTAGTCTGGCGGGACATTTGCGATTCACTATTACCTGCCTCCTTTGCATGGCATTGACTACTAATTCCTAGTTACCACGCAGAACACTGTCACAGACCCTTAGTAACCCTTGCAGCTTGGTTGTGGTGTACCATGCATACCATTGAGTATTATGGTGAAATCATGATTTGTATTACATTGCGATTTTATGACATTTGTATATATTTTCTTTGTGTTCCCATTTGCGCACACATGCCCTGCAGTTGTACTTTGCGTTACTGTGGACATGACATTAAATGTTGTTTTTTAGGTGTTGTGCATCTTTTCTTATGCCATTGGCTGTATATTTAGCCATTGGCATATGTTAACTTTGTAATACATGAGTCTGGTCTGCTTTCACAGCTCCAATGTTCTGTTTGGAAAAATGTAAACCGTGTTTTTTGGTTTACATTTCTGTGGGCTTACGCTATCGCTATGTACCTTCATTTGCATGGTGCAGCAGTGCACATGGGGTGATTAGCATACCTAATCTGAGGGCTGCGCAGATCTGGCATATGCCAGTAGTGCACGTGGAATTGGATCGTACCTGAATCGCTCGGCGGCCATGTTTGGCATTATACCGCCTACGCTACGCCTGCGCCTGGCGCAAGCTTCATGAATCCCGGGGAATATCTTTTTCCCAAAATGCCAGTACTATGTTTGCAAAAATGGGGACACAGGCTTCCCCCATTGCTACCCCCTTAACTTGTTTAATTAACTGCTGTTCAAAGGTAATAATATTGGCATCTAACACTAGTTCCATAAGTGTTCTAATTTTTAAGATTGTGTTATGATTTAGGGTAGTGTACTGGCAAAGATATTGGTAAAGCCAATCAATACCTGTGTCATGGTTTTTGATAGAGAATGTCCTGAACATCAATTGTGATAAAGATCAGATTATCAGTATACATATCTTTCTTGATTTTAGATAAAAAATCCCAGGAGTATTTAAGTATCCAAGGGCAGTCCTTCAAAATATTTTTTTATTTACTGACAATGTATTTATCAATGGGAAATGTTTTAGATGCCCGAGCATCCACAATGGGTCTAAATGGGGGGTCAACTAGGTCTTTGTGTTACTTGGGGACACCAAATATTGTAGGTATTTTAGGATGTCTAACTAACAAGTACTGATGTTCCTCCACTTGGATTTGATGGTTCATGAGCAATTCTTCCAGCATAACATCCACCTTGCTATAGCAAATGTACTTCTCATTCAAACTAACTTATAGGTTCATAGGTTCATAGGTTGGTACTAGGCTATCAGCCCTAGGGCCTATACAAGCCTAGCCATAACAATTCCCTGGCTATTTCTTCCCACATTATTTACTTTCCTGGACCCCTGTCTAGCAGGGTGACTGACATGATCCCTGGGGTGAATTTCCTTTCTCCCATCCAATCGTCAAGGTTCTTCTTAAAGAGGTCCAAAGAGGCACTCTGCTTGACATGTATGGGCAATCTATTCCAGAGTCTGGGGAGTCTTTGGGTCAGGAACCTATCCCTCCAGCATGTTTTGTTTATTGTGATGACAAAGTTTAGATCCCTGGAGCGTGTAGCTCTGAGGGATTGGGATTTCTTTAAGTGTAGCATGTCCAACAGCTCTGGGTTTGACATGGCCTTGTATGTTAAGCAGAGATCGCCTCTGAGTAGACGATATGCGACAGAGTATAGCTGGAGTTTTTTAAGGCGGTCAGTGTAGGGCATCTGCTTTAGGCCTGTGATTCTTTTAGTGAGGTATTTCTGAGGCCTTTCCAGTTGTTGCAGATGTCTTGAGAGGTACATACCAAATGGGGCATTGTATTCTATAATGGGTCTAATGAGGGATGAGTACAGTGGGACAATGACCTCCTTTTTCTGGATGAAAAGCCCTTCGTGATGAGGTGTGCCACATAGAAGGATTTTCTGACTGTTGTGGCGATGTGGTTATCGAAGGTGAGACCACTGTCCACCTGTGTCCCTAAGTCTCTTATCACACTTTCTGTGTTTAGTGTACTGCCACCTATATGGTAATTCATGGATACATGTTTTTCCCAAAGGGGATAACAATACATTTCTTGGCATTGAGCTTGAGCCCATGGCTCTGGCACCAAGCATCTGTTTCTGTAAGGCCCTTTTGTAGAGTATCCACATAATTTGGGGATTCAATAATGGCTCCCAGTTTGCAGTCATCTGCAAACTTTGTTAGCCAGAGTCCCTTAGTGTTGACCTGTACTTCAGAGAAGTAGATGCCAAACAAGAGCGGCCCCAGGACTGAACCCTGAGGTACTCCACTTGTCACTTGTCTGGAGCTGGATTTGGAGTCGGCTACTTTTACAGTGTGGGTTCTATCAGTAAGCCATTTAGCAACCCATTGGGTGACATAGGGATTAATGTCCAACTTAGTAAGTTTATCTATGATTCCAGAGTGGGGGATGGTGTCAAAGGCCTTGGCAAGGTCTAGATAGGCTGTGTGGACCACCTTACCCTTGTCCATGGCTCAGGAGATTGATTTAAAGAAGTCAATCAGGTTCAGGAGACAAGATCGGCCCGTCACAAACCCAAACTGGGTGAGGTCCAGTGTTTGAAGGTTGCCAATGTCTTTGTTTATAAGTTCCATGATAATACGCTCCATGGCCTTGCAGATAAGGCTTGTCAGACTGATGGGATGGTAGTTTCCAGGATCCAAGGTGGATCCCCCCTTGTGGATTGGGATAACTGTAGCTCTGCGCCACTCAGTGGGCACGAAACCTGAGGTGAGGCTATGATTAAACATGACACTTAGGTGAGGTGCCAGTTCATATTGTAGTTCATGTAGTACACAGCCTGGGATGTCATCTGGTCCCATGGATGCTGTATTCTTGGCTTTAGAGAGTGCATTTTGTACCTGTGTGGCCGTTATTACTGGAATTTGGCAATCTTCCGGTATTGAGATGGGCCATTTAGGGGGTGAGAGGGGGGTGAAGTTGGCACTGAATCGATCTGCCAGGATATTGGCAATATCCTTCGGATCAGTATATTTAATGCCATTCTGTTTTAGCTCAGAGCAGATCTGAGCATTGCCATTTAGATTCTTGACATAGTTATAGAATGCTTGATGGTTGTCTTTGGAATCTTTGGCAATTTTATTTTCGTAACTAGCTTTGGAGGATTTTATGAGGCATCTCAGTTTCTTACTGAGGCTAGTAAGGGAGTTTTTTGTATCCTGTAGGTATCACCATAGAATAGGGTAAACATTTTATTATAGTTCATGATAACCAGGCCACCACCTTTGTCGGGTTTCATAACCCTTATTTCAGTATTGTCACAAATTTCTCTTAATAGTGCCCTTTCCACTGTGTTCAAATTGTTACATCGTCTCCCCCTGTCCCTGTTGAACAATTCCTTGATATCTTTTTCACATAGTTTTTCAAAAGTTAATACTGAAGGATGCAAAGTTGGGTTGAAAATACTTTTTTTTTTTATGAATGGCATACTCAGGGACGTTAGTTCCCTTGAATAAAAATTCAACTTCCTGGTAAAAAGTTTTAAATCAATTATGGTGTGATCTAATGAAGCTTTTTTATTAGGTACCAACATCAAACCTTTTTTAAATAAGTATGCTACTTGACTATTACATTCGAAACTGCTGTAATTATATACTTTGAAATCACCAAAAACTATTCTGTAGTACAACCAAATTACAGTTAGAGTCAGTGTTCAGTGTCTATTCCCTCTACATTTCCCCTTTGTGTATGTGGGGTATTGTTGGTTGTAGTTGTAATAAGTATCTCCCCCTCTCTGGTTAATTAATCGCTCTGACCTCCTGGGGGGTATTCTAAAGGGTCTGGGGTGTTATCATTGTTCACAGCATTATTATTATTATTATTGTTAGTATTAGGTGCATCATACCCTGTTTCTCTATTACCACTTTGCTGCCCCATAGGAGGTAGCGGATATGCCCTGTGTTCCTCAAACTCTCTTTCATCCCATCTAAGTTTACTAATTTTCCTTTGTTTTACTTCGGCCATAATACTATCAATTTTTACAAATATATTTAAAAAATTAGACTTTTTGCTTTCAAATAACACGTCCGTTTGGATATTTTGATCCATTATGTTGATTTTGCTAAGTAAATCAACCATTTTGCGGTCATTGTCCCTTATTAAACAGTTTAACAGTTCACAGCCATTTTTGTTAAAAACTTCAAGCAGTTCCAAGTGTAGAAGAGAATGTCTTACCAGCCCTGTAGGGAACATCCAGCGCCAAAGGCCCTTAGGAATATGTTCTGTATGCACACATTCTCTCAGATAGCTGCTTTCCAACTGCAGTTTCTGATAGTCCGTGGTTAGTTTTTCAAGTTTAAAGATTTGGGAATTTAGAGTCCCATGATTTTGTGTTGGTTGTTGTCTAGACTCACCTTGCCATTCTTTTCCTCCCTCTAGCCATTCTGAAAGTGTATTACAGACATTTTAGGACGTTCCCACCTTCTCAGTTCCTGTATTTGAAGTAATATGCAAATCCAGCCTCCTTGATTGGCTGGAATCCACTCATCTTTCTCTTTGAGCCGGTGTAATGCCACTGATGTTAAAACCATCAGAGAAGCCTGTAGAGTTGCTGATTCCTGCCCCATTCGGACCCGGACATGAAGAGCTAGCCAATAAAGGTAAAGAACTGGCTTGTTGGGTCATCTTATCAACTCGACTGGCTAGATTTGCCACTGGGGAGTTGAGGATTTAAAGAGCTTGAGCAAGTGATCAGTGAAGGTGAATCAATGGCCTCAGTCCCCTCCATACAGAAAACAATGAAAACAAGGCTCCACACAAACTGTAATATCCAAAAAGCAGGAGACCAGGATCCAATCCACACAAACAACGTTTATTGAGCGCTTTCGTCTCTTGAATAGAAACTTCTTCAGAATAACACAGCATATTACCCAACAAACTTATATATACTATTCCAACAAATTAGTCATCTTCATTAACTAATTAATAAAATAATATCCTGAAAAGGACATAGAAACACTTAAAGAGCAACACACACACACACACACACACATATATATATATATATATATATATATATACATATATGTATGTATATATATATATATATTATATTATATATATATATATATATATATATATATATATATATATATTTTGCACTCACAGTAAAATAGACAAAATGCAATTAAAAGCATATAAAAACTACTTGACAATTAAATATAGCCTATAATAAGTTAAAAATAATCAAAGCAACAGATTTCAATATTTATGCATATGAAAGTATATATGTATTTGTTGTTTATTAGCATCCTATCCTAATAGCAGGTATCAATGACTGTCATATAAGAAATTGTGTCTTGAGCCTGAGAACAGAGCTGATGGATACTGCACTATTAAGACCTGGTGCTTCAGATGCATTTGCCCTTATTTGCCATCTAAGCTCAGCCATTTCTAAGTAATCGTTGAGTGGCCCAACTCTTTCACTCATCATAACCTGTTCAATGATAATGAATCTGAACCCATGTCCTTCATTGGTTACTATATGTCCTGCTAATGCATTTTTAACTTCTTTCCTACTAATGTCAAATCTCCTTGGCTTCAATGATATATTGGCATTGTAGGCAATAGCAGCATTTAACCATCCCTGCCCCTATATCAGGATCACATTTCTGCCTTTCCAACATATTTTTAATGCTACTTTCATTTTTATATACTATGTTGGGAACAGGGCCTAACAACTGTGCCTGTTCTGCATCAATTCTAAAAATGTTCCAGTTATGTTCAATAATATTCCTGATTCTGTAAAAATGCTGATTAAACTCGAAAATAGCTGATTTTTTTATGGAAAGTCTTAGTCTCTTGATTTTCCTTGTTTGATAACCCTTCCCCTGCACCAAAAGAAGGCTTTAGTAAAAGGACAGGGGGTATGGCTTCCCAGGCTGATATCTGAATATGATCAATTTATAGAGCAAATTGAGACCCCTAAATGGATGTTACTACATAGAGGTTATCCAGATAATTATTTAAACAACATCCTTCAGGAGGTAATAAATAAGAGACCTAGTGGTGATTTTTCCCCTTCTTGGTGATGTGTGTTATCTGTGTTTGTGTGAGGGGGGTGTAGAATGTATGTTGGTGGATTTTGTGTGTGATGGTGTTTAGTGCGACATCGGAGTTAGTATGTGTGTGTGTGTGTGTGTGTGTGTGTGTGTTGGGCGGAGGTAAGTGTAGCTGTGTTTGTGCGTGCGCTTTAACAGTCACGGTTTTGGGTTTCAGTTTTTTTTCACACCCTTTTATTTATATAAATGCATACACAATCTAATATCTTAGACACTTTATAATCATTTTTAATTGATACAGTTGTATATATTGTTTGTATTTGGTATATTTGGAATGTTTAGTAATATACATGAATATTCATTTACTCATAAATGATGGTACATGCAATGGGGGAAGTAGCATAATCTTTAGGTATGTTATGTCATTTCCTGTTTTAGAAAAAGGGCGCTAAATTTTAAACTATTTAACTGTTGTGAATATCTTATACTGATTTTGTCTGATGAAGTTTACTAATGTAGTAAATGAAAAGCGCTTAACATTAGACACTCTTTCTTTATTCCATAAGCCAGTATTGTGTTTGCTTTATAGTAATTTAATTTTGTTTTTCATAACTGTGTTTTTCACACACACACACACACACACAATTTTGCAGTGTCTCTCATACTGTTTGAATTTTTGTGATTGAATAGTGTAAAGTCTGAAATCATTAAACTTCACCAGAAGTTACAACTGCAGACATTTTCTTAATGCGTGTTAATACAAATCCTTTTCTTCCAGCAGTTTTCAATGTGAATAATCAAAGTGAATGAAAAAGGTATTCCAGAGTCCCTGGAGCCTTTGTTCCACATTATTTAGTTTTCTTTACAAAAAGAATGATATTTATTTTCCTGTTTTATATTAAATCTGCCTTTTCTATGAGTCAGTGTTTGCCTGGCCTGGAAATGGTGCATCTGAAACTGGTACAGGGATTTGTACAGAGAGACATTTTATCTAGACAGATCTGGTAATGCAAATGTTCATTTTTTTTTTTTAAAGTTTATTAGTAAAAACTAGAGATAGTAATAAGAAAACATATCAAAGAGAACGTGCCTCAGAATACTGGGGACAGAAGCCGTGAACCTAATATACCAGGTACTGCAATACTTCCAAACGTAGGTCAGAGATAAGGAAGCGGAAGAAGAAAGAGATTACAGTGTGTGATAGTAAACAGCCACATCCTTTCCCCAACTCCATATATTCTGCCTGCGTTTGTGCATTACCAGTGATACTTAAACAGTTTATTTTGTTATATATAGTAGGTACTGTCCTAGTTAGTCAGCCATCTACTGGGCAGCTGCACTTATCATTCTAGTTAACTGTCAGAAAGTACTGATTGTTTGCTATAATGTAAAGAATCTAGTCTCTCTGCTTGTAGCCGCTGCCTTAAACAAGCTGTAATTACACCTCACTCGTCTTTCTATACTTTGTAGGCTGCATTGGCTGGGGGTACCACTATGATCTTGGACTTTGTGATGCCACAGAAAGAATGCTCTTTGCTACAGGCCTATGACCAATGGAGGAATAAGGCAGATCCAAAAGTCTGCTGTGATTATTCTTTTCATGTCGCTGTATCTTGGTGGAGTGAAAAGGTGAGTACCAAAAACTTTGCACTTCCCTCTATTTATTGCCACATCTATTGCTCTTATTATATAAGACATAATGAGTAAAGCAGGTTAAAACATTTAGTAAGCTACAAGCAACTTCATGGCTTTGGTTTGTTTTTCCTGATGTGCTCATCCTATTGTCTTCTACCACGTTTTGCTATTTTTTTATCATTCTGCCACTTGATCTGTCTGAGTGTAGACTAGGGACCACCATTTGGCTCGTGAGTAATTAGTGGCCTTCTGGTAACATGGGAGTACAGTATGCACGAGCTGACCTTTTCTCTGAGAAAGAATGCACTTACTGTCTGGAAAGTTCTAAAACATTCTCACCTGAGAAGCCTTATAGCATGCATTGATTTCCAGAATCTGTTTCAATAGTATTGGAATGAGGAGTGAATATATATATATATATATATATATATATATATATATTTTTTTTTTGCAATTAGCTGTACTCCACTAAGGACACCCAACTGTTTAATCATTACAGTTATGTCTGTCATTTCTAAGATGAAAACACTGCTATCTGCTCAGTCCTACATGCATGAACAGCTTTCTAATGGCATATTATAGTCTTGCACCTGAGTGCTGAATATATTGCAGGTAGAAATTATGGTATTTACCAAAGGTTAACATTCTAGTAAGTTATTATGCAAGAGATGCCTACAGATGTACTCTTGAAAAGAACACAGTGTCAGATTGCAAAATAATGTCCATAAACATTTATTTCTCTTAAAATGTTTGGTAATACTTTGGAGCTTTTCTCCCCGGGCTTCTGATGAAAACGGGCTCCTACTCGGTCATACTTTCCTGTTAAACAAATGTCAATAAACAAATAAAATAAATAAACAGATATCCCTGAAATCTAGTGCTACATTTACTAAATACAACAACAGTACATTTCAGGAAAAAAATTGTTCTATTATTACTTTCAAGAAAAAAGTAGTATTAACGCTGCACACTGATGCCAAGTCTCAATGCACTGAAAACATAGCTAACAACCTGACCTTGGGCAGTAGGCTAGGTTAGAGATGATTAACCAAAAATGTAATACATTTTAAAAATGCTTTTCCTGGTGAGAAGTGACAGTTAAATTATTCATTATTTACTTATCTCATTACACTGCCAACAAACATAATAGATAGTGCTGTCAGCTGACAGACAGAGAAGGGGAGTGTACAATATTTAGTATAAGCAACTGTTAGCTTGCTCTCCTGCACAATTTCCAGAATATTTCTTTACATTTCAGTACTTAGGTTCATAGGTTGGTACTAGGCTATTGGCCCTAGGGCCTATACAAGCCTAGCCATAACAATTCCCACAATTCTTCCCACAATATTTACTTCCTTGGACTTCTCCAGCAGCAAGCCCTTCCCACTGCTCTCAAGAACACTGTAAGATTATTGTAGGAGGAGCTAGTGGACCCATTCCCAAAAATTACATTTATATTAAATATAGTATCAAAGGAACATATTTTCCTATCAAATAAATATTTCTGCACAGAAGCAAATTATTAGAAGGTAAATATAAAACATTTGTTTTTATTACAGGATAGTTTATTTTCACTAGTCATTCATTTCTTGGTAAGCTATATTACAGACAGTTTTATTTTTATTATGAAATTTGTGCCACAATGTATATCAGATTTACATTTTGGAATAGAATTTGTTAAGTGTATGAGGAGGAATAAAAGCTGTGGTTACAGTAAGCAGGGGGGGGGGGGTCTAAATCATTGGATTTATGATAAATCATTGAAGGCAGGTATACTGATCAGGTTCCTCCTGCACTGAATCCAAAACATCCAAACTAACGAACTTAATGATGACAGCCAGTACCACTGAGAAATAAAGAAAACATTAAAAAAGCCTTTTTGCTGTGGTCAAGTATCTCTGCAACCCCCCCCCCCCCTTCACACTTAAAAATACTGTTGTAGTTGTCTAATCACAAAACAAGGGGGAATATTACACTAAGAAAAAATTGTTCCCAATCCCTGCCCATAGCATTCTTTTGCATAAAGAGCTGTACTCCAACTGCTTGAACAGTTCAAAAAAAGTAGAAAGAACATTAAATTATCCCTCTTGCTCTTCTCTCTAAAGCAATGCAAACCACAACTAACCATGAACATCAAAGGAAAACGTTAGTATTAGCAGCTGTATGTACAATTGCTAATATTCTATTTATTTATCTATTTGTCTTTGTTGACTGGGTAGGCAGGCTGTGATTCTTTTCAGCCACAACCCAGTGCCAAGTACAGTTATGGTATAGTATATTAAGAGTAATTGTAACCCAATAAAATTTGACCAAAAACAACGTGCTCCCCAAAAATCCAGGAGATGGTAACTAGCAGATACTTATGCCAGATATGTTGTCTTCAGGGATCTCTGCTTCACCATTATAGAAGACATATAATTCTTTTGTTGGAAAATGTCACTGTCATTACACTAGTACCAACATTTTAGTAATCTGTGATAAGACTTTTAGTGATACCTACCATAGGCGAAGGCTTTTTGCTAGCCATGCAGTCAATATGTTTTTCAGCAATTAAAAAAAAAAGCAAGAAAATTACTTCAGAATTTTCGTTAAGAAAATCGACTCACTGCTTATCAGAAGACCCAGGTCATAGTCAGCCTACTAATTCTGTCTGACACCCAAAAGCCAGAGACTGAAACAGTGTTATTCAAATAGAAATGGAGTTAGATCGGTATCTCAAAATAACCTACTAAGAACATGTTTTGCACAGACAGGCTTCACTGCCACATCCTTTAATGAAAAATGAAAACAGTGTTATAACAACAGGGAAAGGGCAAAGTTCACCCATCCTAAAAGTCCATCCCGCTCCAGTTCCATGCAGTACAATCACAAACTGAACTGCAGTTGTAGGTGGTAACCCAGAAAACAAAGAACATCTGGGAAACAGCTCTGAAATGTAGACCTGAAACAAATGATATTTTCATGAAAACCAGCATTCAAATAAACTGTCATTTGGTTTCAGGGACAGCACAAAAAAATCTTTCAGTCTCATGGTGTTTACATGGAGTAGATAAAAGAAAGCAAATCTTCCTTTGACGAGGTAGGGCAACATTGCTGAAAGGGATATACCTCAGTTAGTGACATCTCTGAGAGACTTTGACTGGTATTTTGGAACAGTGTTCTTTAGTGGTGACTGTAAGTTTTAAGCTTTGATGATACTAGGATCACCAAAGTCCTAACAGACAGCTCACTTATCCATATCCATCCCTATGGTCTCCAGCTGAGTAATTTTAGCACCAATGACACAATCCATAATACAGACGAAAAACAAACTGCTGCAAGTGTTTCAGAATGATAAATTATGTATATGTGCGAAACATTACATTTCAAACTCCACTTTTTTAACCAAAATAATTTATTTACCTAGCTTTAGTAATGTCAGAAAGTACAACGAAAGATATCAGTCCAGGAAGACCTCAACCACTCTCTTTATTAACGCCAGTAAATACAAGTACAATGTTTTCGTCAAAAACATCTTGACTTCATCAGATGAAAGTAGCAACATGCAAAATTAATAAATTGGGTCCTTTGAAATAATAACATTCAACAGATACTGATCAGAATGGGGTTCCATGAGAATCTCATGACTCTCACCTTGATGTTTCTATTGTTGATAGACTTGTCACTTCAGATACTTTCCTTTCTCAGCACACCCAGCTAACAACTAGCTTCCAATTCACTCATTAATATCACAAACCTTTGAAAAAATAAAATATCCCCAATAAACTACTGCAGATAATTTGTCTGGGTTAGTGGGCAAAGATTTCAGTACAACAGCCCCCAACTTGTTTTTTATAGTCTTATAAGGATCAAAGCATGAAATTCAGTCTTCAGGTTATGCAGGACCATGAGATGGTCTGCTGTAATACAGAAATATAGGCATACTAGTACTGTCTACAAATAATCACATGACATAACAGGAGTCCAGTATTATTTGCCTGTGTGCACGAACACACACACACACACACACACACACACACACACACACACACACACACACACACGTCTGTGTGTATTTAAGAAAAATGTACCCCTCTTCTGAAAACAGCCCTTACCACTTAGTATTCCATTTCTACAGTACTATAATATTGTACTTGATGATTAGAAAAATGCCAATAAGTGTCAGTGGTTCAGCAGGTACTGAAAAATCAGAGGGTTGTGAGTTCTACCTCCTATCAGCTTCTTCTAGTGTACCAATAGCAACACTACAGTCCTTTGGATGAGAAATTATATCATCCCCACTATACACGTTTCATTTTCAACACCATCTTGTCAATGTACTACTTTTAACTGTATTTGCTTTTAAATACCCATAACATTTTTAAATATCTCACTATTTTATTATTAATTTTCTGTTGTTTACTAATACTCCACAACATTATATCTACATCATTCTTATAATTCTCATAATATTCAATTCATTTTCTTGTCTTAATTCATTTTGTTTCACATAATACTCAAGCAGCTGTATTCTATGTTGTAGTTCCTAAACCTTTAATAGTAACTTTTTTCTTTCTTCTAATTTTCCAAAAAAAAAATCTTACTGTCTCATGTAATGAAAAAAGTCTCCTTAACTTCCTTACATTTTTCATGTTTTCAGTATCTTTCCTTAATTACTTTTTTCTTCTGATGAGGACATATTTCTTCTTTTGATTATTATTTTCTATATTTCTTCACAGAAAATATTCCATCTATCTTCTACATAAAATGTATTCACTGATTGCATATATCATGGGCTGGAGTCCATACAAATTAAGGTTGGTAAAAGGTGCTTCTCCAAGCTTCTACTCAAAGTCTAGACTTGGTGCTGGATTCCAAAAGAACTTATACTTTGGGTAGCTATCCAGACTGAATATCTTTCAATTTTTACCAACAGAATTTGGAACAAAGTGAAGAATAACTATGTAAAAGCCCTCAAATTAGGTCAGATTTTAAATGTTGGCACTATTATATTACAAATTCTCAAAAAGATTTCCAATTTTAGGAGGACTGGAACAGTTTGAGAAACATCACGGGGTGTCTCTACAAAATAGGGAGAGTTGAGAGGGCCTGATTCTGGAATCAAACTTGCATTGCTGCAGAAATTAAAATATTTAATTTGATACTGAACGCCATTGTAAAAGATCTAGGCAGTAGATTAGCCCACTGAAGTTGATGGAGCTACACAGTGTAGTGGTCATCAACTTCTTTTAACCAGGAGACTATCATCCTAGGTGATTTCAACCTAGATTGGCACTCCGTCACCACCAACTTCCCAACCAGTTTCTTAAACCTTTTCAACTTCACCCAAACTAAATCCTGTACCACCCGGTTAGATAAAAACTCAAAAAGGCAGTCCACACTTGATTGGATACTGGCTAACAGACCCAGCCTAAGTTACATAGCAGGCTACCTTCCCCAATTCCCTCAGTGACTACTCACCCACTTCCTATACAGAAAACGTGTTCAGACACAAACCAGCACAATATATAGATTTATCCATAACAAGAAAAACTTCTCCTCATCCACTTTCAACCTAATACTTCAACAAAGTAACTGGCCTCCTCTTTGAAATCTCCCACTTGATCAGGCTGTACACTACTTCAACAACACCTTTCTTAATATACTAAATGATCTAGCTTCCATAAGAAAATTAGATCAAACCCTAAACATACACCTTGGCTTACAAAGGAAACTAAATTACTTATGAAAAACAGAGACAGGGCATGGCTGGCTTATCACACTTCCAAAGATAAAACAACTCATACAACATATAAACAGCTATGAAACCTGACTAAAAAACAAATAAAATCAGACAAGCAAAAATACTTCCTATCTTATCAACAAACCCACCAAAACAACCCCAAAAAGCTCTGGCAAAATATTAACAAGCTTCTCAACCCAGGCCATACCCCAAACCCCCAAGAGCCACTTCCAGTGTAACTGACCCAATAGCCACACAATTCAACACCCACTTTATTCACACAATTACATCACTCCTAGGTCAACAGACAAATCAACCCCTTAATGTACCACCTACATATTCCAACTCCCCCAACTACTTCTCATTCACACCTCTCCAAACTAGCTACAAACCCTGCTGTCTAGCAGCAGAGAAACTACCCAATGGATTTCTTGAGATAGCTGCCCCCTCAATTGCTTATCCTATATCTATACTTGTTCAACCATTTAATCTCTGAAAACTATGTACCCAATCTCTGGAAAATATCTCACATCATTCTCCTACACAAAGGTGGCCCCTCTAAAGGCCTAACAAACTACCACACCATAGTTATTCTATCCCCTCAAGCCAAACTTTTGGAGAAATGCATTCACCACAACTCCTTACCCACTTCATCACTCACAACCTACTCTCCCCTACACAACATGGTTTCAAGCCTAAACATAGTACCAGCACTGCCCTAATATCTTTTACCAACACCATTCAAGGTCTTATAAATGAAGGTCAGATTGTCTCCTTCATATTCCTTGATATGTCAAAAACATCTGATGCCATCTCCCACCAAATCCTATTAGACAAACTATCAACATATGGTCTCAGTACAACTTCCTTAACCTGGTTTCATAGTTACCTGTCTAGCCATCAGCAAGCCACCTTATGGGAAACCTCCCACTCCCCCCTTCTTCCAATCACTGTAGGTGTCCCCCCAAGCATCCATACTTGGTCCCCTTCTTTTTACAGTATTCACTAATAACCTCAGCTCTGCAACCCATCAAGCCTCCATAATCCAGTACGCTGATGATTCCATACTTATCTGCTCAGCCCCTACTCCCCAAGAACTACAAACTAAAATGCAAACATCTTTTCAGGACATAGAAAAATACCTCACTGACCATCAGCTAATACTGAACCTGAACAAAACCAATATAATAGTATTCAATTATAACAAACCTAAACCTTGCCAGTCCCCACTCACTATTCTTTCCACAAATGGAACCACAATAGAACTGACTAACCAAACCAAACTTCTAGGAGTCACAATAGACAATAACCTACGGTTTGATAGTCACATCACCCTCACCATCAAAAAAGTCCACTCCAAACTAGGTACCCTTTACAGAGCCAAGCCTTACCTCACAGAAAGTGCCAGACTTGCCACTGCCTGGTCACAGCTTCTTTCCACACTCCTCTACTGATCCCAAATATTTACTAACTTACGTAAATCAGACCTAAATAATCTTGACTCAAGCTACAGCAAAATTGCCAAATTCACCACAGGCCTCCCTTACAGAATCCACCACTGTGATGTACTCTCCCACTCAAATGGTTAGAACCTCTTAACCTCTTAATCTTCAACCAACTTTCCATAGCCTATAAAATAATTCACAGACCTAATGACTGTCTTGCACTTTCCAACCTGATCAAACCCAATCCAAATGTTAGATCTCTCCGATCCTCCAATAAACTAACATTAAAGATTGCCGTACCCCACAACACACAAGGCTCTGCCCTCTACTCTTACAAAATTGCAAAGCACTGGAATGCTCTACCTCACCCTATAACTAAAACCCCCCAGCTATCATGAATTCAAACAGCTCCTAAAGGCACATCTAGCTGATCCCTGGCTCTGCTCCTGCCATACTTCTGGCTAACACAGCTCCTGCTGCCAATCCCATCTCCAATCCCATACGGCAGCTCTCTTTCTCACTATGAAAACACTGAATTGCACTGATCCTTAAACTGTGCTAACTCTGGACACCATAAATTCAAATTGTAAATACAAATCAAACTTAAACTGTACTAACCCTGGACTCCATAAAAATTCAATTTGTAAATTCATGTCATACGTACAACTTTGTTTATATTCATTTTACTGTTTACTCTGCTGTATATACATTGTAATCATTATAAGTTTGCTTATGCTGTTGTAGTACAAATTTGTTTCTGTATGTCAGGAGCTTTTCTTTCTGGGTCTCCGCTAAAAATGGGCCCCTGGCCCAGTCAGAAATTACCCGGTAAACAAATAAAATAAATAAATAAAAAATAAAAATAGTGATTGTGCCACCTGAATGATGGAGCTGGTTCTGCAAACATTAGCTGGATGATAGCAATAATGCCTGCAGTACCAAGTTCTGCAGAGAGGTAGAGCTGATCCTAGGCACAGAAGTAGTGAGGTAGGGATGCCAGTTGAGGACCACTAGACATATGAGACAGTGTAGTGATGAAGCTGTACCCTTTATTTAAAATGGATCGCTCCAAAATACATATTATTTAAAAGTCTGAACAGTGCTTTGTTTGAACAGCACCACAACATGGACACACTTTCGTGTCAGAAGAAAGATTTACTTGCCCTGCATCCATTGTCATATCTAATATATAGATGGCTCTGTGGTGTTCCTAGCTTTGGAGGCTGTCAGCTCCACTTGTATGTTGTAACTGGTGCTTGAAGGCTAAATGCCTGTAGTACTAGTTCTTTCATACAGGTGAATCTGTGGGGATGGCCAGATAAACTTCACGTGAACTTGGCAGTTACACAGCAGAATCTGCAGTTTTTAGGTTTTACCAAGAGTAGGCAATGGCCTTCATTAACACAGAATGCTAATGAACCTTATTACCTTCTTCTCATATAGTCGATGTAAGAGACATTTGCAACAGTGGCATACCATCATGTAACATAGGGAGTACTACATCCATGGTATGATGTCATACGGAGGCAGAGCTGGAATTTAGAATCAAGACAGCCCTGTAGGATTGTGAAGATATTAGATATTGTTATCTGTGCTAGCATGACTAGCTGAAGTTTTGCAAATACTTGTAAATAATTGTAAATTACCCTGTGTTATATATGCCAGCATAAAAAGCTATAAGTTTGTAAATAAGTTTGTTTTTTGATTATTACTGGAGCATTTCTCCCTGGGCCTCCGCTGAAAACAGGATCTGTGGAACCTAGTCGGACTTTCCCAGTCAACAAAATGTTAAATAAATAAATTACTTTGATTTATGAAAGATGTTTGAATCAAACAATGTCCTTCTGGCTGACCAAATGTATATGCTTTTTAAAAAAGAATTCTGAATGCATGTTTTGCCAGTCAGCTGACCTAGATGTGATGTCACTGTGTGCCAAAGATGAAAGGAATACAATCTCCACAGCAGTTGTTTTGTTTACCTGTTAAAGTCTGATATGAAAGAGTAGGATTCCCATAAGAGCATTCTGTGACTTTTAAAAAAATTCTGCTATAAAAGCAGGTTCTGACTCAGTTAAGGGTTCAGTTGTTGTTGTTCAGTTGTAGTTGTTGTTCAGTAGTCAGTTGTTGTTTTCCAGATCAGTAGTTATCATTCAGTTTGTTTTCCAGAGCTGTTAAGCAATACTAGTAGGAGCTGTTACTCCAGTCGTCGAGGATCAGACAACAGCCTAAAGAATGGGCAAAAATTCTTATCTTGCCTGGCAGAAGTAAGAGTATCATTTTGCCTTGCTGAGTTAATTAGATTAGACAGGGAAGTTAATCTTCAGATAGTTAGGGGACCATAGTTAGATAGACCCCGGGATTCATGAAGCTCGGCGCAAGGACGGCATTAGCCTTGCGCTGACCTTGCATTGTAGAGATGGCGCAGCAGCACCACATGCATATTAATGAAGGCGCACTACCGTAATGGCCACGTGCATATGAAATGTGTATGAGTGCAGGGGGCGTGTCCAAGCGTTGCACTGAGGCGTGAACATATAGGCTGCATACGCGCAACCTAAAATGCTGACTAGTACAGCCTGTCTCTAATAGTAATCACTCCTGTCAGTGTCCGTGGATAGTGAAATGTATGCAAAGCATACAAGACATCATTGCAAACACCACAATAAGAAGTAAACACAAAGGCACGTAGCTGAATATTGAGTCCTCGTCCCTCAAACAAATGATATTTAAAAACCTGTGCCCGTATTCCATTGTAGTGTCGCTAGTTTTACCAAGTGGAAGTGAAACGCATAGTGTTAATGCACCGCCAATTGCTAAGCCAAGCCCAATGGGTTGGGTTACCACCTGTCTTACATTGTGAGGGAACGTCCCCCTCTAGGCAGGTGTGTCCATACCAAAACCATAATAAATGTGAAATGTCCTGCGATAGTAGGACATAATTATGTCCCATATATGTAATAGTCCTATGCAATACGTATGTCCGTATATAAAATACCTATATGTTACAAGAAACAGAATAAGCAAGTAAATGAAACAGAATAAGCAACTACACTGCTACAACAATAAAAGCTTATATGTAGGCATAAAACTAAAGTACTATCCTTTGTAATGACCATGGGTATATGTTGTCCTGTAACCTCAGATGTGTGTCCCAAAAATGTCCCATACAGGACATATGAAAAGGTGGCAACCCTACCAATGGTCAGAGCATTCGCCCAATATCTGCCCATTCGCGGTTCAAGTCGTCCTTGTCAGAACAGCCCATAGATGAACGGGTATTACCCAGGTCTACCTACCATGTCCTGAAAGATAAGTATTTGCATGTACCTATGTGTGTGAAGTACAGCATGTGGATGATCAGAAATGCTAGTGTAGACCTCACAACCATATTGGTCCCAGAGATATGTAGTGTACGCAATGTGTTCTGTTGATTGTGCCATGGGCCATCAACTAGAGAAGGGATGAATGGTGTCTGTGGAATATGGGGGTGGGGGGTGATGGGTAATGTAATAATTCACCAAGGGGAGACTGGGTTGGATGCACAATAGGTGAACTGGAGGTCTACGAGGGAGCAGTGGATGAATCAGGAAGATAACCAAAGAACAAATATACACATCCGCAATACAATCCCACAAACATGTGAACATTAAAATGTGCAATACACATGTACAGAAACATTACCGGCACATACCCACATAATAGTCTGGCCTGAACTGAGCCATCCAACCCCAACACACCTGGATACATAACTGAATACCCATCATCCCCTTAACAGCACACCCCCCCCTTCCTGAACATCCACCAAAACCAGCCATACTCGGGCTGCTAGATAGGAGCGGCCATATCTGCACATAGTGACCCCTACCCATATCTAGTAGGCAGTCTCACCCTAGGCAGTCTCAGGATTGCAAACTATGTATCCCTTGCATGTATAACCCTACCTTACAGCCATAAAGCAAAGAAGGTCATCGGTCCCCACAATTTTTGGTTAAACCTCATGGGATATGTATTTGTTCTAAACATTAGACTTGGTGTCATGACACGATGTCCAGTCCTGTACAACATCTGGACACAAGTTGTATGAGCAGTAGTTGTCCACAAGACTGTTCAGCCTCCAGCCGGTCCTGCAGAACCTATGACCCAGGATTAAGCACCTGACCGTGATGCACATCTCCCCACGTGCATTATCGGGAATATAAACCTTACACATTCGCATAGTGGCAGTCGGATATAGGGTGCTTAAGGTGCTTTAAAGCAGACGTAAGTAGGGTTACCACCTGCCCCACCTTGCAAGGGACAGTCCCTTTTTTGGCAGTTGTGTCCAGACCAAACATAATACAATGGCAAATGTCCTGTCATTGTAGGAAATATGTCTCATATTTCATGTAACAGTTGCATAAAATAGTTATTTCTGTAAAATACTTAAAGTTACAAGAAACAGATTAAGCAACTAAACTGCTACAAGAATAAGCGTTTTCATTTAGGCAAATAAGTAAAGTTCTAATCTTTGTACTGACCATGGGTATGTGTCAGCCTGTAAAATCTGATGTGTGTCCCGAAAATGCCCTGCTTTGGCTATATGAAAAGGTGGCAACCAGAGACGTAAGTGGGTATTCAAGCGTGCATGCGTGACGGTAAGTAGCGGTGATTCAATGGTATGGGAAATGTAAATGAGCATGTAGGTGTATTTGCATGTGTATGTACAGACCGATATACACACACACACACACATACACACACACACATATATATATATATATATATATATATATATATATATATATATATATATATATGTGTGTGTGTGTGTGTGTGTGTGTAGATATGAAGAATGAACATGGTCACAATATAGGAAATCCCCGTAATAGTTAGTGCTGTTAAATATCAGGGTGGCCATAGGTGAGCACACCTCTGCATCCCCAACCACAAGTAGGATGCTAAAAGTGGAACGAACGATCTCCCCATGCTAAGTCTGACTTTCAACTAGGTACAGGGCAGTCCCGGTCTCCAGTCGGACAAGCCTAAACCCAGAAGACCATATGTACACCCTGACAATCGAACACACATATGTGCCAGGACTATAGGCTTTGGAGGTCTGAATATCTTCGGAGTGAGTCAACATGCGGCACGAGTCCAGAGCAATAGGGAATAGGGAATGGCACATGTGTAGTAGTGCGGTTTTCCCCAACAGGAAAATGGATGCCTGCTGTGTAAGTGAAGTGATGAGGCATGTGTTTGGGTAACTATACACCATGGGTATACATATAAATGAGGCAGAACACCAATAGTGTAGTGGTTAGAGCATCTGCCTAACGAAAAGGTATTCACGGTTCAAGGTCGACAATAGCACATATCATTTTCTTTGTGGAATGAATGTTGCTCTGCTGTAAAGCCGGCATTTAAACATGTAAAGGTGAACGTGTGTATCGCATGGGACTATTAACCAGAAACTTTCAATCAAAGTGGTATTGTCATAATGTATAAGGCACAAATAAGTGGCAGTAAACATATGTAATGCACAGTAAGCATAGGCGAGTGCACCTGCGCGGGTGTAAGCAGCTCCCAGCATGCTTGTACGTACAGATGTAATATATATATACACACAATCACACACACATATATATATAAATATATATATATATATATATACACACACACACACACACACACATACATATATATATATATATATATATATATATATATATATACACACACACACACACACACACACACACACACACACACACACACACGTGTGTATAGATATATATCTACATACATGAGATATATATATATATATATATATATATACATATATATATATATATATATATATATATATATATATATATATATATATATATATATATATATACATATATATATATATATATATATCTAAAGAATGGACATTGTAACAATAAAGCATACACAAGGGATGTGAAGGGAATCAAGAGCAATGTTGGTATTATATAGTGGTTTCAGCGTATGTCATAAAAAGCTGCCCAGGAGTGAGCAGAGCACCGCTACTCACATCACAGGCAGGGTTTTACCAGTGGGAGTAACATTGTTAAAATGCTAAGTCTTCTTTACACACAGACTGAATGTAGTCCCATGCTGGGACCTCCAAAAATTGAAAAGCGCAAATGGCCGTATTCCATAACCCCAGGAAAGGCACGTATGTGCAAATATACATGGTGGGAGACCCTGTGAGTACACAAGGCGGGACAGAATGTGTATAAGGCCCGAAAAGCTCTGGAGAGGGCAATGTGTAAAGGTGTGTCATGGCTGCGATAACAAGAGGATAATTGATGTTACGCATGTAAATTTAACACGGACGGGGTGGAGGAACTATGGATATGCAATTATGGATCCAGGCGTGCCAGGGTTGGATGGGCCAGTTCTAATGGACTGCCCCGTGGAGGTCAGCTAGGTCATAATAGGTATATATTCATACTCACATGCAGACAACAATATATGTTGAAGTACAAATTCTGTAACACATGCATTCCATTTGTTGACATAAATAATAGGAATGTGCCCATACAAACATCGACAGTAGATGGAATAATAGGCTGTGCAGAAGAGGGACGGGTCAAATCACACTATCACATTCCAATTACCATCGGTAATCCGTACATGAACATATAGCATCATCTGTCCGCTGTATAACGTGCTACATACCGATTACAAGATAACTGGAGTGTGTCTGTGTTATAATGAATAAGGCACTAGTATGCTGGTGAAGCTTATAAACACCATTACGCATGTGTAAGTGCGTATGAGGGGGGAATGTATTGACACACTGATGTGCATATATATAATCATATACATATATATATATATATATATATATATATATATATATAACAGCAAGATATGAATATACATGTATGAATACATATGCAGATATGTCTGTATATATTAATGTAAAAAAAAAAAAATATATATATATATATATATATATATATATATATGTTACATAAATATACACATGTATATACCTAGGTTATGTTACAGCAGTTATGGGTAACATGTTTAGACTGGGCATATGTTGGTGGGAGATCCACTCAACAAACGTCTACCTCCCACCCCCCCAGCTAGGCAGGTGGGACATACAGACACGCAATAAAGGTAAATACAACACTGCTTCCCAGACCACCGGCAGGAACCTACCAGTGGGAGAGATCTACAAGGTCTACACTTAAAACATGGACAGTGACGTCCCTTGCGGGACACCAAAAATTTGGTACATCCAACCAATGGGGTAACACTATTACGACCAGGATGTAGCTGCACATGGAACAGTAGGTTGAGCAAGCCTGATAACACATGGGTTGACACAACGTATGACATGTGTCCCGACACAGGGAGAGTGGGCAGTGTGTAGGGGTGTGTTCATATCCCACCTGCGTCCACCTGCGCCTACAGTAAGGATGAGTGCTGTAGAGTAGTGGCAGGTGGGGGAACTATGGGTATGCAATTATGGGGCTAGGCGTGCAGGTGTTGGCTGGCAGACACTTATTAGGACCACCCCATGGGTGTAAGTAATATTCCAATGTGTGTATAGCCGACACCCATACCTCCCAAACCTTAAGAGCACATCTACTGGACAGTCTGTAAACCATTGGGGGAACACATAGGGACCATATCATTGAACTATCCCCGATTACCAGGGATGTCCGTGATTACAAATCAGAATCTAACACAGTCCCAACTAAACCCTCCTAGAACTAGTGATATTAGGAGGAAAGGTGGCGGAATACACGTAATGAATAATGACAACATGTAAGAGTCATAAACAGCATGTACCTCAGACAATGTGTATGAATACATATGTGCTCTGTGTCCTACAATGTGTCAGGTTAATAGCACCAACCTTCTAAATGTGTCCCTGAGGTCATTATGGGGTGTCCCTGATTCAGTGTTCATTCTTCCGTATTCGTATGAGTGGTCTGATAGTGAGAGAAAGCACATGTTCCACCGACTGCCTTAGAAAGTTGATAGAATAATAGGGTTGGGGTTACCACCTGTCCACCTTTGCGAGGGACACTCCCCTTTGGGCAGTTGTGTCCTATATAATAACTGTAATTAAGGCAAATGTCCTGTGATTTAGGGCAAAGATTACCTATATTGTCTGTAGTAGTAGCATAAAACAATTATGTTCCTCTGAAGCACCTAAATGTTATAGGTAACAGTATAAGCAACTATAATGCTACAAGAGTAACCTTTTATTTAGGCAAAACAGTGAAGTACTCCCCTTTCTACTGGCTGTGGGTGTGTTGCCCTGCAAAGTCTGACGTCTCTACATACAGGTCCTATAGGGTTGCCACCTTTCCAAATGGCCAGAGTGGGACATGTTCTGTAGAAATGTCAGACATTCCAGGACTAAACATACTTACAGCCGTGCATAGTACAGGAGTACACTTATATGCACAAATAAAAGCTTAATCTAGTTGCATTTGAATTGCTTATGCTACTTCACATAACATATAGAAGTGTCATATATAAAATAACTGTTGTATACACATTATTAATGAAACGTAGAATATAATAATGTCCTGTAATCTGGGCATGTGCTATGTCTTGATTATTTTCACAGTGTCCCTCACAAAGTTGGACAGGTGGTAACCATAAAGTCCTACCTTGGCCAATTGAGGAGGTGGCAAGCCTATAATAGGTATGCAGTAGCATGACCCATCTGACGGATGTGGCTACCACAACCCAACTACTTGTTTTTAATGCAGAGTCTCAGTTCCCATGTATCAGCCAGATGGGAGCAGAGTGTATGCGGAACACACAAATATGATTAATTCACTGGACAGGCTGTTGATTCCATACAGTCGAACACCATGCCGTTGCCTAATGGGCAGCCATTCCTGATACTGTAGTCATGTAGTCCGATGTGATAGGCATTACAAGGTGGGAGCAGATTGTAAGAGGAACACACAGATATGAATGATTCACCGGACAGGCCACTGATTCTGTACAGTTGAACACCATGCCATTGCCTAATGGGCAGCCATTCCCGATACTGTAGTCAGGAGTGGCCTTAGGTCAACAGGTGCCCTAGGCAGAGGGCACAATGGCACCCCCCACCACACCACCCAGTGCCACCTTCCTGGTCTATCTACATCAAATAAATACTGGTAAAGTGCCCCTACTAAAGCGGCACCCTAGGTGTCCGCTTAGTTGGCCTATGCCTAAGGCCGGCTATGACTGTAGTCATGTAGTCTGATGTGATAGGCATCACAAGGTGGGAGCAGATTGTAAGAGGAACACACAAATATGAATGATTCACCGGACAGGCTGCTAATTCCGTACAGTCAAACACCATGCCATCGCCTAATAGGCAGCCATTCCCAATAATGTATTCATGTATTCCAATGTAATAGGCATCACAAGGTGGGAGCACATTGTATGAGGTACACACAAATATGATTGTGTCACTGGACAGGCTGCTGATTCCGCACAGTTGAACGTGATGCCATCGCCTAATGGGTGGCCAATCCCGATACTGTAGTCATGTAGTCCGATGTAATAGGCATCACAAGGTAATATTGTGGTCCTCGCTCACACCCAGGAGTGTGAGTGACAGATGCAAGCACCAATGTCGGTGCATTAACAAGTGCGGGATTGAACGGGTGCAAGTGTGTTTGGCTACCAGTATGCGAGTATTGCACTGGTTAAGCAATGTAGAGGCTAATCGAGCATAAGAGGCTGTAACCAGAGGATATCATACAGCACAGTCATTCAACAATATAGGAATGTATCCCATCATGTAGATGTACATGTGAGTGTTTATGTCCAGCATATAGGTACATACATATATAGAGATGTATCAGGAACATACCATGTGGCAACAAAGCATTACAAACGAATGAAACGGGAAACACCAGCGATGCCTGTATTATGTAGTGGTGTTGCTCTATGTTATCACAAGACTCCCTCAGACAGACGTGTCAGTCATACACGCAAATAGTTGTACATTGACTGTATACATCACTCTGTGCATGTAATGTACATTAACACAACAGTACCTGTCCAATCATTATGTGTGAACAGTACTCCTGCAATGTGCTGTGTGCAAACATCATCATCATGATAAAGGTAAATGGGGTAACCATAGAGGGACTGGTAGTGTTTTGTGTACAATGGGGTCATACTCCTCACATGTACCTGGACCATGTAGGAGTGATGTGTATACCAGGATCGTGCGCCTGAGGGAAAGGGGTGAGGATAACAGTAGTATGTTATGATGCATATTACAAGGGTTTCATGTGCCCAATGGGTACGTGTGTGTAATGGACAGCTATGTATAGGCATATGGTGTCCTAGGAGCCGAATGGCCTTATGTGTCCATAGGTGAGGGTCAGATGTTGGGGAAGGAGTGTAGGTATGGCTGTGGAGGATAGGTATGAGCACAAAAATGACAGCATACATGGTTGGTATATGACACATGTGGGGGGGTACACCCTGGATGGGAAGGGGTCTTCGGCATTCAAAAGCCCATGGGAACAGTGGGATGGAGGTCCCCAGCCATGGACAACTGCCACTGCACCTACACAGCTGCAAAGGAGGCAGTGCTGGGGGCTGTCCAGGAGGGGCAGCATCACCCTGTAAACACTCTGCCACTGAACTGGCGTTTCTGGCTTCGTAACCCCTTAGGGAGCCACCAACACAGCCCGTCTGGGACCGCACAACAGCAGATATGTACCTGTCTGGTTCTGCTCCCAAGGGGGACATGCTCCATCCTCAGTGGTGGTACCACCAGAAGGTGGTGCAGAGCCAACAGAGGTTGATGTTATTGGCTGGGCCCCAGATGTGCTAGTGCCCGGTGCCATGGTCAGCTGAAGTGGGACAGGAGGATCTGCCAGGACCTACCAACCCAATCAGCCTATGGTGTTCTGTTTTAAACCCACATATGGCTTTGTGATAGACAACAGCATACAGGATTACCTACGACAGTATGCATAGATATCACCAGCAACCCAACACAACAGATGGTATACATTTGCAGAGGGAGCACAACACATGCATATATACCACATGCCAACTATACAATGTGTAGTAGACATGTGATCGCAGCTATGAACAGTTGCCCATCATTGGCTTGTTACTGGGAATCCCACACAGTGTCAGTCATACCACTGTCTCATGTGACACATGTCCAGTCAGGGATGCGATGGCAATAACACATCTCTATCATCATGTACTGTCTGCAGTCCTCACACCATGCTTCTGCTGTGCACAGAAGCGTGTTCAGTGTGTAACACAGGAAACAAATGGTTGCACACACTGACTAGTTCACAGATGGCCCTACAAATGGGGTTCCCTCATGAAAAGAGTACTGTCATGTCTGTATTATAACATGCAGAATAGCCATTACCATCTCAATGCAGCATAGCTACACTTACATGCTGTAGTTGTGTGGTACATCACCCTCCTGTCATTAGGCTATTTCCCAATGTGGAAAATGATTGAGGTACTGAGGTACATCCAGATATCATCTGCAATGCCATGTCAGAACACCACATCCAAGTACCACTCACAGCAATTGTCATGGCCAGATAATAACATGTTTCCCTAGATAGTGTACTGTGTTTATCATGTGGATGGCTATGAGAACACCATCACAGCTGTACCACATGCAATCAGCTAAAGGAGGACTGCAATAGGTGCAGAGGCCATCACCTGACCATTTCCATTTCTTACAATACACATGCTGCTGCTGTGCAGGTGTACCCCTTCACATCCACCAGAGAGTGTGTGTGCAGGACAGGCAATGTACACCAGGGAAGGGCTTGGAGACTTAACCATAAGCATCATCTGTCGCACACTGAAGAGTACAGGGGCAAACCCCTGACTACTCATTACTATTACATGTGCATGACGTTACTACATGTGCCACAAAGGCAACATGTTGCTGTGCTGTAAGAACATGTGTGTAGGTGAGTGAGCGTCATCTGCAACAGATATAGTAGACGTACATTAGGTGTGGCACACATGTCAGTCCATGTGAACGGATGCCATTGCCACCACAACCACACTCTAATGGACACGCATTGACACCTTTGCCAGGGTGACAAATATACAATGTAACTACTTAGTTTGCCACACCGCAGTAATGCACAGGACCACATGCACCACAGGGGATATCTGGAGGCTCTATGGGCTAGGGCATGTGAAAGTGCTTGACAACTGTTGGCATGCCAATGAGGTTTATACTGGGAGTGACTGTGGTTGGGAGCATCACAACCCACATGCAGACATAGGGTGCCAGTACTGGCATGCAGGTATGCATTGCTCCATGGGTGTGTAGTGTTTGGCTGTGCAAGATGGCTGTACAAGGCTGGGTGAGGGGTAATCCTTGCCATTGTGTCACCTGACAATGGTGTGCAGTGCAGGGGTGTAGTGTCTGCTGTGTCCCACACAGATGGGTACTGCATTATCTGGCCTCACATCCTGGTTACCAATGTGTAGGGCCATAGCTTTGCAATACATGCTATGTCTGTGTTTGATAGTCCTTCATATGGACATTGCCTGGGATGTGCATGTCCCACAATACTGTACAGTGACATGTACAGGTGTACCTGGTTTGGCAGACACATGTAGTATACACAGCCTGTTATACCCCAATATGCCAATACTAGCCTGGTGTGGCAAAACCTGCTTATAGTGAGCAGGTTGGCCCTGCACCTGCATGGATAGAATGATACAGGTATTCCGTGGTGTCAGTGGCATGGGTCCATACAGGGCACATATGTACGGCATTGTCTGGCCTTAGTGGATCACATTTGATGGCACCACATATGTTGCAGCCATTCAGTGTGGAACATAGTGAAGGCACAATGTCCGCATATATGTGTCTATTGTACCACTGTACAGGGTGCCATGTCCTCTGCAGGCCACTGCAGTTACACCATGCCTACTATCTGTCCTCAATGTGCATGTTACTAGCAACATAGTGGGATATCCTAGGCAAGGTTGTATGTGCATGGCACATGGGTGTGGGACATATATCGGGTACTAGTAGGGCTACATACTTAGTTCACCAGCCCTTTAGCCAGATGTATGGGTATGGCTTGCCAACACAGTGCCGTGGCTGACTGACAGCTGTACTCATGAGGTGGCCAATGTGTCATAAGATGGATACTATGTAGGAAAACTACAAAACCCACTCCCAAACATGTCCAATGGTAAGACAATCACTGCCACCTCTACACAGGCTCTGACAGACAAACACACACTTGCCATGTCCTATATACAACCCCCTACCGTATCACACTGCAGCAACACGCATTTAGGGCACGCGCTACGGCGAATACTACAAAGCACTGTACTTGTCTAATGCAGGCAGACACACACACACACACACACACACACAATTGGCATGTCTGGGATTAGAACACTTACCAACTACTTTACTACACTACAGCATTATGCAGTTACAGAATGCGCTACTGAGATTACTGGAAAACAGCACTCCCAGAGGTGTATTTGTAGATGGTTGACATCATCTGCCTAGCTAATGGTGGGTATAAGAAATTTATGGAGTGTGAACAGTCAGTCCTCAGGCAAATGGACACACACACTCACACACACACACACATGGCAGGTGAGGGACTAGAACACCAACCTAACTACTTTATTACACTACAGCATTATGCAGTTACAGAACTTGCTACCGAGATTACTGGGACACAGCATTCCCAGAGGTGTATTTGTAGATGGGTGACATCATCAGCCTTGCTAACGGTGGGTATAAGAAATGTATGGAGTATGAGCAGTATAAAAGTATTACTCAGTCCTCAGGGACACACACACACAGCAAGTGTGGGACTAGAACACCGACCTAACTACTTTATTACACTACAGCATTACGCAGTTACAGAATGCGCTACCGAGATTACTGGGACACAGCACTCCCAGAGGTGTATTTGTAGATGGGTGACATCATCGGCCTTGATAACGGTGGGTATAAGAAATGTATGGAGTGTGGGCAGTCTAAAAGCAATTTAGAGTCCACTGGTAAATGGAGACAGACAGACACACACACACACACACACACACACACACACACACACACACACACACACACACACACACACACACACACACACACACACACACATGCCAGTGGCAGGTACGGAACACCTGCCTATTTACAGATTACTATTACAATACTACATACTTATGAATCATGCCACACAGACTATACATGTCAAGGCTGTCATTATGACTGTCTGGGAATGCGGACATCAACAGGGATCCTGGCAGTTAAGGTGCACATACCACAAACACAACGACCACAGCTCACCAGAACACCAAGGAATCAAGCAAGGACGTGTCAAAAACACATAAGTGGAAATTTATTGCAAAACAATCCACTGACTAAGCGCTTTCGCCAAAAAATGGCATCATCAGAGTCAGTGAAAAAACGCAACTGCTCCAGATTTATACAAATTACTATAAGCAATTGCTGATTAAACAATTAAACATTATAATTGACAAAACCAATTAATGTCAGCCTTAAAAAACACTTCAAAAACGATGCAGCAACAGTGAATACATAGAATATAAATGATATGTTTGTTTGTTTGTTTTTTTTTGTTATATTAACAAAATATATATAAATAGATGTTTTTAAATGGTGTTTCAGATATATAAAAATATCTAGTTGCTACTGTGACAATTCATTTATATTCTATGTATTCACTGTTGCTGTGTTTTTGACACGTCCTTGCTTGATTCCTTGGTGTTCTGGTGAGCTGTGGTCGTTGTGTTTGTGGTTTGTGACTTCGTGCCCTGCATTGGGATTTTTATCGTACTTTTTAGTTAAGGTGCACATACCTGTGAACCTGTGTGTTTAAAGTAGGAATCCATCCTGACCTGGAGTATGCCCATCTGTGGAATGGACGACTACTACCACTATACAGGGTTACAATGGCCATGCCCATACACAGAGGCACATTACCGACACAAGGTGTCACTGGGCATGCTCACACACTTAGTAGCACAGGGCTGTTCGGAATGCACTATGTGTCCATCTACACAAGGATACACTGGGCATGCTCATACACTTAGTAGCACAGGGGGCATGCTCACACAGTAGCACAGGGCTGGTCAGAATGCACTACTATGTGTCCATCTACACAAGGATATACTGGGCATGCTCATACTCCTAGTAGTACAGAGCTGACTGGGATGCACTCTGATGCTAAACACGGAAGGCCACAGTGGCCATGCTATTACAGGTAGACATAAAGAACACATTGTAATGGGCTCTGGTGTTAGTAGTTGTCATTGTTAGCAGGAATGCTGCTCTACATATATTTGACACTGGTCATTTACACAACATCAGCTGTCATTCTGGGATGACATAGCTGACAGTAGGCAGGCCTTTGTCACATATTACATGCATCCATGATACAAGGGAGTGTGGCTATTACCCAAGTCACATCCGCCCACACAGTGCCATTCCAAGGCAAATGTCCTAAGCACAGGTTAACTCTTATACACCTACAGGACAACTGCATTGTTTTCTTATGCTAACCAGTGATAGATGTGTAGCATCAATATTCACAGCTGGTCACTGTAGATCCAACAATGGGGAGTACTGACATCTGTGCAGTGAGGGACACCTGGCTGATGGCTCTGTAGTGCACAATAACACTACCACCACATACCTCAGAACCTAGCACTACCACCATATACTTCAGAACAAGACATGTGAGCCATAACACAGGTAAAGACTGCTCCAAGTGGTGTACCCACAAACATAAAGGCCACTCACATGTACTGACTGGTCCCCCCCATGAAAGGCATCGCAGATGAGCCATGTGCAGGACACAGTGTCATATGCTGCATTCTAGGATGTAAACCTCAGACACCACCATGCCCTCGAACCACCAACACGCAACCATACATGTATGACATAGAAGAGTACTCCACCATGTGACCCTTGACCTGTGTACTGTACTAAGCTCTACATCAGCTGTAGAGAGTACACATGTACTGACACAGTTGCATCATGTGTTATGCAATACAATGATACCACTGTCTGTGACCAGGTCAGCTGTACACATACCAGGGGCCCTTGGTACTTTCCACCATTAGCAGACAACTGTTGCTGTACACCAGTACACACCCTCATGTATGGATATGACATACATGCACCTGCCCTGGGTATGTACATGCCACACACACAACATACCTGTAAATAGAATAGCTGTTGTTGTCCTTTGTGCAAACAGGTGGCTACAGCCATTACACACATGCACATGGAATGTAGGTCCATGGCTGCTGAATGCTAACAGTACATAAGGTGTGATATCAATGTTGACAGAGGTAACATCCCCTCTGTACTGGTCACCCATCATATCATACAACAGTCCATGTGTCATGTATGTCATAACACATATCCACCAATTGCAATGCCTACAAACATGGCCAAATGTCAGGATTGTAGGACCTACACACCTGTACATGTAGTGTTGTGCATTCAGATAACATGTGTGTGCAGTTGATGATGTATGCAGGTGACGTGTATCCTAGTACATCATGCAGTTGCACTGCAGCCTCAACATTGCCAACTATATATGGTGATATGCTGAATGTACAGAAAGATGTACCACATGTATGGACAGATGTGTGGAATTAACTAAGTAGTGGGGCATCTTTGCAGATGGATGTTTGCTGTGGACAGCTCACAGGTGTGTCACAAGTGGTCCTACAATACCCTGTGTAACCGGTAAGGAATGGTTTCATTAACTGAAGGACATAACACACAATTTAGACAGCGGTCAGGGTGACAGTGAATGTAAATCACTTGACACCTGTTAATAGATATGACATCCCTAGTGCATATATCAGCACTGTTGCCACAGGAAGCATCAGTACAGTTTGTAACGCATGCAATACTGCTGTACATCTGACATACATAACATGAGCTAGACAGGTGTGAGATTCCCAGTATTGGCATGTGTGGTTGCGTGTGTGTCCATATATGTCACATATTGTGGGGAATGCATCTCAATTGTTACTCACTCTCCTGTACACTAGTGTACACATCTGTACAGACTGCAATGTAGAAAGCAGGACATAGGCAGCGGCATGTATCTCACACATGTGAGGTATCTGTATGTGCATGATATAGGTGTATTAATTACTGAATGCCACAGTGTGTGTATCTAGGGCTGACTGATCCCTGGGGTGAGGATGTATGTTACCATACTGAACTGATAAGACCCCTCCCATCATCCAGGCTATGCATTCCACTATCCGTGCTGATGTCCCGATCTTAGGCCATACTGACTACCTGTACATATGTATTCTCTGTGGTGCATCATGTAGGTGCACAGTACTGTAATGATGATTTGCACATAGGCAGGGGTCCTCATCCCACCAGTAGCTACTGTGTGCGAGTGTGTGTTACTGTGTCAGTGAATCCATGAGTGTGTGGGTGTATTACTGTGTCACTGAATACATGTGTGTCAATACCTGAGTGTTTGGGTGCAGTTGTGTGTTGGCATCCTGTCATGGGAATGTGTATTACTGATTCCCAATGAGGCATCACACTTCCCACTGGCCTCTACCCTTGTAATCAGCTAGACCACTCTCTTACCTCACCACTCCATGTAACTGTACTTGTGATGTCACCCTTTATGGATGTCATGCCTTTGGCCACAGTAGCTTAATTCACAGCTATCATGCTCTTGGAATGGTAGACGTGTTTGTAACGTGGGACATTCTCACTGGTATGTGGCAGTTACAGGGTGCATGCTGGTATATTCATACATACCTGTGAGTAGTCCACATTGACATATGGGACAGTAACTGCAAACACTGACATCCACCGGCATGTGCAATTAGACCTGAAGAAGGACAGCAGAACATCATGACCAACATGCAGTTACTGTTGTTACACAAGACACATACTGTTAACAGTATTGTACACCTGTACTACATGGTATATCTGCTGCCTGTCAACAGTCCTCAACATTTGTAAACTACACGTATCATCCCAGTCTGTTCACCCTTTGCATCAGACCATATGAGCATGTATCTGCACCGATGGTGTGGATGTCAGGGATGTGGCACAGATATCATCATATGCACAGGGTGTTAATGTTTGCTGGAGGCCTAGGCTGCACTTTTGTTACACAAGACACATACTGTTAACAGTATTGTACACCTGTACTACATGGTATATGTGCTGCCTGTCAACAGTCCTCAACATTTGTAAACTGCATGTATCTTCCTAGTCCGTTCACCCTGTGCATCAGACCATATGAGCATGTCCCTGCACCAATGGTGTGGATGTCAGGAATGTGGCACAGGCATCATCATATGCACAGGGTGTTAATGTTTGCCAGAGGCCTAGGCTGCACCATTGGATGACATCATGTGTATGGGTTTGGGCCTTTGATCTAATTGGGCGTGTGTGGATGTTATGCATGTGTGTGTTGCGGTGCCCTACACATGTTTCCAGTGTGTGCGTGTATGTATGCACACAGTTCTCCCATTTGTCTGGCCTACACAGGGGTATTATTGACAGCTGCAGACTGTACAGATGAGGTTTTATAGTTCACGGTATCGGCCATGGACATGTGACCTGTGCCTGCCAGGGGTTGCACGGGCACTACCAGGCAGAGGTGCAGATTGGGTACTGTCTGATGTCACTTGTCTACTGGAACTGTGTTCCTGTTGGAACTGTTCCGGGCCACGTGCACGTGGCCTGCTGTGTCGTGGTGTGGATAGCACAGCACCAGATGTACTGCTGCTGCAACCGCCACTATGGGAGCGAGCATGTGAGGTAGCTCGTACATGTAGACCTGACACAGGTACTGTAGCAGGCCTACATCTGTGTGCCTGATTCCTCACTCCTACCAGATGTTCCAACACAGACAGCTCATGCTCGCGGATTGTCATGCCATGGTCAAGGGCTCCAACCATGTCACTCAACCATCTATCCAAAGCTTCACCATTGCCTGGATGTTATTTAAAGAATGGACAGCAGCCTTCTGTAGCCTCTGATCTTCTCTGTTGAGCCATTCAGCATGTGCCTGTGCCTCCATTATAGCCTGAAACATGCATCTGGTGACACCAGCTGCTGCGCTCTGTTGTGCAGGAGCATGTTGGCCAGAGGTTTTCCTACAAGCAGCAATGGCCATGTGCCTGTGTGGGGCACCACCAGTTGTTTGGCTGACACCATAGTGTGCAGGCACACCTTCCATAGATCCCACATTTTCCTATTCCAAGCTACCACATGCCAACTGTCCTTCCTCTATGGCCACTGGTGATGGGGTATGTGCAGGTATGGGATCTGTGTGCGGGGATTAGGGGGATATAGATAGAAGGGCAACCAATGGCACAGTTTCAGCCCCTGACAACTCTGCCTGTGTCTCAATCATACGTTCATCATCACTGCTAGAGTCTGTGGGGACACTAACATCAGATGTACTGCAGGAGGGCAATGCAGCTACATCACCTGTGAAGGCAGACAAGAACTGTACATTACAATCTATACAATAGACACACACAGACACACATGCATGTGATATGACAGAAGACATGCAACATGCATGTGATACGGCAGACGGCATGCAGCACAGACAATAATAGTGGTAGTTATCATACATCCCTGGGTTGCACAAAACAGCATGCATGTGTCATAGCAGACAGCATGCAAATTACACAATCATAGTAGTAGTTAGCATACATCCTTGTGTTACACCATGTGGACCAGCACAGGTTAACAGTACACCTGCCTGATGTGTGGCATATGACCTTGATAATCACATGTAGTATGACATGTGATCTGCTGATGTGTACAATGACATGCATACATGTTTAACACAATGGTGTCCTGTCAAATATACAGTGGGGCAATGGTGTGCCAATGCAGTGTTGTCTGTCCACCCTACAGATATACAGCACATTTAGCTGATGTGCATGGCCATTGCAGGGAATCATGAGGCGTCTCTAGTGCTATACAGTGTGAGTTACAGACAGGGTTCATAGCCATGACTGTGTTCAGATGCAATACATATATACTGTGGAATGTGACCCATGTCACTGAGGTGTATACACACTAAACCATGATGTGGAAGTTGTGACACAGGTCACTGAAGGGTATACGGATGACACCCCTGGACATCTGCAACCATATTGCTGCTGCCTGGCAACTATGGCCAGACATGGCGAACACATCAGTACACCATGTCCCACATGACATCTGTGTACCACACACACATGAGGAGCTAGTATGACAGTGATGTCCAACACCAGCAACGGGAATGTACTGTATCTGTTGGCTGATGTGGACACTGTACAGGTGACTGCTGTCATGTCTCAACACCCTCAAGATGTTCATCACATCTTACGTGGTGGATTGATGTTACGCCTACACAAGATGTGCACAGGCATGCAGGATGTCCAGTGTTCCACATCTACAATATGACCATTATACAAAGGCCATGGTTGAACCATGCATAGCTATGGTATGACAGGGGGTACACACAAGCACAACACGTCTACTGTGTGTGTTGCTCCATGTCTCTGGCCATCCTCCATGGCCATGTGTGTACATGTGTTGTCCAAATTATTGTGATGGGCATCTATTTCACATGTCTGTGTTGTCCCATATGACATATATGCTCCACTGACAACAGGGTTATGTGGATAAAGGGTGGTATGTGGGATATGTTTTCAGTTTAGGTAGTCAGTGTAGCAGCCAGGCCACTAGATGTCATGGACATGTCAAGATAGCACATCACATTGTGTGACATTCATAGCAGGACTATGATCCACAACGGTGAATCCTGTGTTCTGGCCATACTCCAGCCCACTGTGTAGTACTGTTTGTATTCACCACATGTGTAGAGCTGATCTGTAGTACATCCCTAAAGTGAACAGCACCTCCACCATTGTATGCACAGCTGTCCACACATCTGGCAATGACAGTTTGTGAGGATTCATGCTGGTGAGATGATTCACATAGTTTGCAAGTGTTGCACATGGGTAGTCATTGTGATGCATTGCAGGTCCAACCTGTATATTGTGACAAGACCATACATTATGTGTGGATGTTTTAAATGGCCACATGGCAAATAGATTTGTGCATTACGGTTCCTGATAAATAATAACACTCTCACCTGCAACGGGCTGCTGTCGCAGAGGAATGCCAGAGGTACCTAAACAGGAGTAACACAGCGGTATGAGCATAATCTATCCCTGTTTAAAGGCTACAGGGTGCAATGTGCATAACACATACACCAGTACATTAGACTATACTATGGTGTATGCACATGTGTGCATACGCAGAGTAGCATACTATAGTATGCGGCATGTGTGTATACATGCCTTGCATATGATGTTACATTACATATTGTACAGTGACACATGCAACTATATGGAATATAGTTGTTATAGGTGCAGTACTGACTTACTAGGCAACTCCAGGCTCAGTAATTGAAAGACACCCACCTTCACAATATCGGATAAGGCTTGTGGATGTGGTTCTGCAGGTGTCCCCAGGTTGGCCAGTAGCTCCTCAGTACGTGTGAGTGGGGGCTGAGTTGTTGGTCCACCACCTATTGCACCTTGTTCCCAGATGATTGCATTCGCACGCTGTTTCGCCCATCTAATGAGGTCTTACAGTGTCTGCGCACCTGCTGGTATGTGCGGTTGTGGCCACCCACATCATTAACCCTCCTGCGAACTTCCATCCACAGGGCATCCCGCTGCTGTGCATCCTGTGGCGCATGGCTGAACAGGATATCGTGATTGTCGAGTAGGTATGGGATGAGGGCCTCATCCTCCAAGTGGGTAAATAGGGGTAGCCTTGCACGCAGCATACCTGGAAGACATAATGATGGAGACAGGTCACAGTAACTCACATATAGAGCTACAGCTGAACATACATGTGTATCGCATTAATTAAGTTTAAAAAGTTGTATTTGCAAACCTACATGACACTGATGTATTTGTGTCAATGTTGAGTGGATATTATCACCATATATATGTGTGTGTGTGTGTCACCTGATTACATTGCTCATACTCCATGTGGTTGCTGTCTTGATGTGGGCATGTCTGTTTGCCTGTACTGGTGTTCCTACCTATCAGCACATGGCTGGATGTGTCCACATTAATGCAGTCGACCTTGATGCTGTGTATATGTCACATATAAGGACTTACACTGCCTTAACAGAAATGACCTGTGACCCTGCAGACTTGCTCACATAAGGTTTTACATGTATGTGTTTTGCCTTATACATCTACATGGCACTGTACAGCGATTCAACATCCTGCCATGTATCACCTGTGTTGCACATGTGATACACTTGGGACACTGGCTAGCCAGATGGTATTTGTAGGGATGGATATCAACTATAGCATGTACAGTCAAAGTCAACTAGTGGGCTATATGCCATGGGCCATGTATGAATCTAGGATGAAAGGTCACCTGGCAGTAGCCGGCAGGTGGGTCTGTGGGGCCAGATTGAGCAGTGCCACATTACTGATCCACAGGGTTAATGATACATATACCATGCATTACCATGTGGTCATCACACCATGTCTGAGAGGGGAGCGATGTGCAGCTTTGACCGAACAGGAATGCATAGTATGGCAGGACTATGTCAAGTGTATGGGACAAGGATCTGTCCAGCATGTGAAAGGTGGATGTCCATGAAGTATGTGTTCGAGATCAGGATGAGTATGTGTAGCATGTCCAACATCACTGGGTTGGACATGGATTTAGTCAGGGTATGCATCATGCTGCATAGTGGAGATGGGGAATGGGAAGGCTGGTGTAGGCCATCTGCACATGGCCAATACCCCTTAAAGAAAATATGTGATCTGATATGGGTCACTTGAGTGTTGTGTCTGGCTGGACAATGATCTCTATATTCATGAATGGCACCCTATCATTATTAGGGTTGCCACATATGACTACCTGACAGGTGTGGTAATGTAGTTATCACAGGAAAGACAACTGCCCAGCTGCATCCCTCACACACAAGTGTCCATTATGTTGACTGCTGCCTAGGTGGTAGTTCATGGGTACAGGGTTATTACCATAGAAGTGACAATGCAATATGTAGCTGTCAGATTGTGGCCATATGTCACACACACCTCACCCACAAAGCCCCTTCTGTATGTTGTCCACAACACTCCTGAGTCAGCTATTGCTCCTAGGTCATAGTCATTCGCATACTTCAATAGGCAGATGCTTTCTGTTTGTCTGTGAGGTATGGACTGCAATGAGGGGGAATAAAATATCATTAACCCTGACATACTGTAGCTGCCACTGGTGTGATGATCATGTATTATTCAGACACCTTCTGTAGTGTTGGTTCTGCCAGCAGCCCTGTTGCAAAACACTCCTGTGACATAGGAATGTACATCTATTATACCGAGTAGGTGGTACATAGTATGGGTGATGATGCCCTATGACCTGGCAAGGTTATGATATACAGTGTGACATCAACCATACTGTCATCTACATCTGTACTGCTGACATCACTTAATTGATCAAGGTTCATGACTTTCCAGACCAGACTCAGCAGGGTAGTAGTAAAGTACTTCCCATTATCAGTGGTGTCTCCCCCTTTGTGAGTTGTGATACCTGTCGGTGTGCGCCATTCAGTGTGTACACAATCTGACATGTAGCTATGTTTTACATGATGTGTACATGGAGAGCATCTTGTTTTGCCATATGTGTATGATACAACCTGTGATGTAGACAGTTCCCATGCAGCCTGAGTGCAGCTTGTACCTGCATAGTTGTGGGTACAGGGGCCTTGTGGTATACATGGATATATGCTTGTGTACCTTTTGGGGGAGGGGGCTGTGTGTTTATGTTATCCAAGACCCTATCTGGATTGCTTATTCATGCTAAGCACTTGTTCAGGACTTGTAAGCACTACATAAGCTAATAATTACTATAGCACTCAATCTTCCTCATTACCTAGAGGTAAGGGTGAACAGGTTTTGTACATACTTTTCTCACTTGCTCAGAGTAATTTAGCTCTTGTACTCCCTTTCCTCACTTATTTAGGTGAATGGAGTTCTATATTCAGGCATGTCCAAGAGTCAACTGCCAGTGATCTCACCTGTCTATCTGATGAAGTTGGACATCTTGAGGCAATGTACACATTGCCTCATGTACACAGACAAGCCTCTCCACCTACCACCCAACACTACAACCTGTGAGAGATGCACTCATCTAGCCAGACTGGAGGTAAAGGTCTCTCCAACCAATCCTGACCCTGACTGTCATGTGGAGAAGGTACACATTCACACAACACCACACTCATCACATAAGTCTCACTGAATCTACCCCACCATAAACTGGGAAAACTACTCGTGTACCAACACATTAGCTCAACGGTTTCTGGAATTCATAAACACCAATGCCCTGACTCAACATATCCACATACCCACCAGGGGCAACAGTATCCTAGACCTATGCATTACCAACATGAGTGACTGGTGCTCTACACGTGAAGCCAACTCCTTGTTGGTCCGATCAGACCATGTGCTGAACACCGTTGATATCCATATCCCGCACCCACCCCCCATTAAGGGAACCACAGTATAATATGTCTACAAGGCCAACTACATGCTTCTTAAGACAGATGTGGTAGACGTCATGACACCCATGCAGATGGACTGTACTGTTACAACTGCTGAATCCTACACAAATGCACTCTATAAGCACTTACACGAGTGCATGGCTTGTGCTATCCCAAAAAGAACCAGGATGCTATACTCCTAATTAATGAAACCAATCTGGTAGTCCCCTGCCATAAACAAAATGTACTACAGGAGGAAGACACTGTTGCAAATGAGAGTACAATCCCATGCATGGAGCAGCTCCCTGGCCAGCCTCAGTAAGAAGGTGAGATCCCTTATAAGATCCTTCAAAGCTAGCTACGAAAACTAAAACGCAACTAATACCAACAACCACAAAGCATTCTATAGCTATGTCACATATCTTGATGTCAACAACCAAATCTGCTCTGAGTTACAGCACAAAGGCACGAACATTACAGAAACAATTGATATTGGCAACATCCTGGCAGATCCTTCTCAAAGCTGCACACTCTAAAGGCAATATCACAGCATCCATGGAACCGGACAACATCCCCGGCTGCATTTTACATGAACTTCAGAATGTACTGTCTCCCCACCTACGCACCATGTTCAATAATAGCCTCACATCAGGCATAGTGCCCCCTGAATGGTGCACAGCAACAGTTATCCCACTCCACAAAGGTGGCACCACAGTGGACCATGGGACCTATTTCCCTATAGGCCTGACTAGCCTGGTCTGCAAGGCTATGATGCACATCATGGATCACAGTCACAGAGACATTGGGTACCTCCAAACCTTTGACCCCTCCCTGTTTGGCATTGTTAAGGGTGGACCATGCCTCCTGAACCTGGTGGACTTCTTAGAGACAGTTACCAAGGCATTAGATGAGGGTAAGGAGGCCCACACAGCCTACCTAGATCTCTCATAGGCTTTCAACACCATTCCTCCTTCTGGTATTATCAACATACCCATCCGCCTGAACATTAACCCCTACATCATGTGATGGTTTGCAAAGTGGCTCACGGACAGAACCCACACAGTGGGAGTTGCATACCTTAGGTCCGACTGTATACCAGTTACAAGTGTTGTCCCCCAGGGCTCAGTCCTAGGATGCCTCATGTTCGGTATATACTTCTCTGATGTACAGACAAGCACAGGAGGGCTTTGGCTGTAAAGGTTTGCAGATGACTGCAAACTGGGGGACATAATTGTTTCCCCAGCTGTTACAGACACCCTCTGGAAGGCTCACACTGAGACAGATACCTGTTGTTAATATCATGGCGTCAAGCTGAATGCCTAAAGGTGCACAGTCATCCCCTTTGGATATACCTAATTACCCATGGACTACCACATAGGTGCTAGTCCCCTACATACAGAAAAGATAATAAGGGATCAGGGAACCCCAGTAGATAGCAATCTCTCCTTCGATACCCATAACAACAAGGTGATTAGAACATCCTTCTACATGGCCCCTCTAATCTCTAATGGGTTTGCATCCAGATCAGAGGAGGCCATTGTGACTCTACTCATGACATATTAGACCCATTAAAGGATACAACACCCCATTTGGGATATACCTTACAAGACGACTGCAACAGCTTGGAAGACCATGCCAGTACCACACCAAGAGGATTACTGACTTCAAACAGATAACCTATTCTGCCCAACCCAAGAAGCTCCAGCTGTACTCTGTTGCATGCCGCATACTCACAGGTGATCACTGCTTGACATACAAGGCCCATGTCCAACCCTGTATTGCTGGATATGCTCTACCTAAACAGAGGACCCTGAGAGCCACATACTCTAGGAATATACACCTAACCACAACGATGAGTAGGATGTGCTGGACAGATAGATTCCTGACCCAGACACTCCCCATGCTTTGGAACATGATTCCAATGTACATCAGGCAAGGCCCCTCACTAGCATTCTTCAAGGGAAACCTTGACATGTGGATGGGAGACAGACATGTACCCCGGGGATCACTACAGTGGCTCTGCTGGACAGAAGCACAGGGAACTAATGGCTCTGCCATTCAGAGGCACAGGGAACCAACCTATGGGGGTGGCGAAAGCCAACACACTCTAGTTAGGCTTACAAATACCCTTGGTAAGACAGCCTAGTACCTACCTTTGCACATATTACTTGTCTTATGTGCATGGATAGTTAAACAGCTCTTCCATTTTACTTTGCTATCATGCTGATAAACTGTCGACTGACTAAAAGACATATGTATCCTGTTGTTGTATATTGTAAATGCCAATTGACATAACTAATGTTTTCCTAACATTACAGTAATGCTATGTAGCTTGTAATACATATCTGCCTACAACACTGTACATTATACAGTTATTGGTACAATATCCCACAATGCAAATCATAATTGCACAGTGGCCCAACCTTCCACATGTTATTCTCTATAATACACCCATAAATATGGCTACAGTTACAATATATCAATATATACTATCCCCTGTTATAGCACATACTTGTTGGGCCAGCCCTGCCACTGACATCGGCTGGTCAGGAGTGTTTCTGTTCAAGGCTCTTATATAGCATCCTTTGTGGTGTATGCGGTGTTTGCCTTGTGACCTACAGCAGTACACACAAATACTACAAGCATTACTACGCTCAACAATACATCACTACAAGATAACTGTTTCCACTATATGGATTGCGTGCACTTTAAATACTACAGAAAGGTACTACATACACAGACATAATGACTGTTCTACATACCTTATTAGTAATCCGAGGTGTCGTTAACTGTTGATTCAATCCTTTTCAGTTTGTGTTTCAATGTTCTTTGTAACGTTCCGCTGGTATATATGGATGGTTTGAATGTGTGATAACACATCCTTTTCTAGTTACATATCAGTAACGTGGTATCCTGTCCACCAAATGCTGTTCCAAAGTAGTTAATTAGATGCACATCAGCTGTGCAGCTACTCCATTAGCCGATACCATGGCAACAGTGGTGTATAACTGAGTACTCCTTTTGGGCATTGTCCATTTGCCTTACTTTCGAGGGAGATGGACTAGATGTGTTGTTTGCAATATATTTCAACAGCTATATGGAGACACACAGAGATATATTAGCTTCATGACACCCGTGGAATGTGTGTAATGGCTAGACGATTTAGTTCTACATGTGAGTACAGCTGTTATATTTTGGAACAGTGCTACTTATGCAGGGTTTGTTTGTACCTGATACTTCTGCAGATGTTTAAGTCTGGCAAGGATGTTTGGCCAGCTCAAGGCCATATGGCTATGCATGAACTGTTATGTGGTGTACAGTGTGATCACCAGACATCCTTGATTTGGTGTACAGCCTTTTTATTAGCACTCAGAATAATTGTTTTTCAATGCTTTAGGTATGTTAATGCGTGGGTTTTGGTGTGTGTTATTTTTTATGAATGAGGGCAAGTTGAAAGTGTATTGCTGCTTTAAAATCTCAATTGCAATCAACTTAATCAATTGATTGATTTTTAAAAAAAGTTTTTATACAATTGTTCTGCTATGTAGTAGTTTGTCTGAAGAAGGGAAGATACGAATCTTCCCGAAAGCGCTTAATAAATTTGTTCGTGTAGTTCTGGTGTTTGCTTTTGGTTCTTCGCTTTTGTGTTTTCAGCAGTTTGTTTCCTCTTTGGTGAATTACAAGTGTAGCATACTGTGCTGTTACTCACTAATTGCTAACACATCCCGGTGTATGCACAACCCTCTGAAACAGGATTAGTGCAAACAAACCCTGTTACATCAGCAGCTGTTCCATTGTATAACAGCAGCTATTTCACATAGGGCCATGTTAGTGTGTCTCTGACAAGGTATGTTAAGGCTTCTGCAGATGTCGTACAGTGAGTGAATGATTTGTGATGTTATTACAGTTTGTATTGTAATATGTTTGGGTATGGGGGTGATGTTGGTGGGTGTGCATAGCAGATGCAGGTGTGTAGGAACTGCTTTTATACATAATCGTTATGTGCATGAGGTTTCCTTCCCTATTTGAACACCTATCCTTTTGTGGACTAATACAATGGTAATTGCAGGCTGATTCATTAAGGCACTGTTATGTGGTTCCTGTATAGCATGCAGGTGATGTTAGTCCTTGAATCCCTTCGGTAATACATCTGAATGTAATAACGTGTTGCTACATGATAGCTCTGTATTTCTGTCATAGGTATTTGCAGTCATTGTAGTTTTGTTGGTGACTGACCCTCTTTGGCTAGGGTTGCCACCTTTTCATATGGCCATAGTGGGACCTTTCAGGGACACACATCTGATTTTACAGGCCGACACAAACCCACGGTCAGTACAAGGGATAGAAATTTCCTTTCTTGCCTAAATATAAGTTTATTCTTGTAGCAGTTTAGTTGCTTATCCTGTTTCCTGTAACATTTAGGTATTTTAGATACAAAAACAACTATTGTATGCAACTATTGCAGTACATATGAGACATAATTACGTCCTACAATCCCAGGACATTTGCCACATTTAATATATTTGGCCAGGACACAACCGCCCAAAGAGGGAGTGTCCCTCGCAAAGTGGGACAGGTGGTAACACTATCACTGGCTCATGTCCATAGCACATATTTGTAATAGTGTATAGGCATATACTCTCCATATTCTTTGTTCATAAAGGTTGGTAGTGGCGGAATGTGTGATTGCTATGGTCCATGTTATACACATATATGAACACTTCAACCACTGTATACGGGAGACCTACGGAATCCCGAAACCACAGAGTTCCGATGCACACAGTACCGGGACCAGACTCCCATACTCCACATTACCGACATCGACAGTAATTCGCGAAAGTAACATGAACATAGAACACACACATGCACACACAGACACACTGCTACCCAACATATCCAAACAAACCATCCTACACTACGTATGAGCAGGTAGCCAAGCCCCCCTACACCCCCCATGTAGGTGTCTGCGCCCCCCACACCACCTCCTACTTTAATATTCTACCTCCTAGGTCACGCAAACAGACACACAAAGCTAACCCACACCCACACATTACAGTCCCCCAAGAACACACACCACACACAGAACACACACTTACACACACTACAGCACTAAGAAACACACTTACACACAGTAACCTACCTGAATCTCAACACCAGAAGCACTGACTAACTGTCCATTAACATCGTGAGTTTGCACCTCGTGCATCTGGTGTTTCGGTACTGTGCTCTTTCGGACCTTAAGTCTTGGGATTACGCACGTTGGTATGTAACACAGTTGGTATGTGGTAGGTATCCCATTTATATGTACCTCCATGGTTATGTAGATGTTGTTAACCTATCTATATATCTACATATATATGTATATCCCATATATCGACATATCTCTCTCTCTCTCTCTGTCTCTCTCTCTATATATATATATATATATATATATATATATATATATATATATATATATATATATATATATATATATATATATATATAGATATATATATATATATATATATATAAAACATACACCTTTCATTGGGTACATGCCGGTTTGTCCTATTTCAACACATTCCTACCGTTTGTGTTTTATCCTGTTAGTATACACGACTGCCATTGGTACATCTCAGGGAGCTTAGTGGTATGTTATTGTGATGAATGTGTACATGGTTGTGTGTTCTAATCCTGGCAGTGATATCTTACCTCTCAGAGCAGGCACTGGTAGTGCAAGGATGATTAATGCACATTTCAGTTGTTGTGTGTTCCACATGTTTATTATTCTGTGGAGAACTACCTATATAGGCGAGCTGTGTTTAAGGTATACTATGTAACATGTACACATTTGTGAAGATTCCTGTCAGGCATACTCCCCATTATTTGGAACTACATCCCTGATTACATTATACAAAACCCCTCACTAACACTCCAGGGAATCCTTGCAGAGTGGGTGGTGAACAGTGGCTACACCCCAGGGATCCCGCAATTGGCTCTGCTCCACAGAGGGACAGTTAGTTAATCGATGGGGTGGCGACAGCAGACACGTTTTGCCTATGCTTATGAGTGGCCTTGGCAGTTGGGCATGTACCTACCTATGTATCTATGAACCTGTACATACAGTATGGACACATGCTGATAGCTTAATTTACTGTTCAGGTATTGACTTATCTTGTGGCAATGGCGGTTGTGTGTACAATAGTTGAGGGCTACCTATGTAGGATGCACACAGTAGACCACCTATACATGACAATTTACAGGTGGTCGTGTGTGTGTGCCATCCATGTTTGCTGTGTGTGCAGGTGGAGAAGGGTGTCAGTCCATGAGTGCCTACATTGTCAGTGTGTGTGCTCTACGTTCCCTCTTTGCCAAGGCATGGGCATACTGGGCACACCTCCATCTGCCTACTGAGGCTAGCACAGGGTGTTCATTGTCTGAGACCCCCTGTGTCTGTGGGTCCCTTGGCAATGGTGGTGGGCTGTGAGGGCCTTCACCATTCTGTCCCTGCTGCAGCTATTTCCGTAGGATCATATTGTGTAGCATGGCACATGCTATGAAGATGTGGGCACACCTTCCTGGAGAGTACTGCAAGGCACCACCAGATATGTCCAAGCAATGGAACCGTGATTTCAGCATCCCAAACATGCACTCTATGATGATTCTGGTTTGTGCGTGTGCCTCATTATGGCATTCTTGCGTGGCTGAATGTGCATTTCTGATGGGAGTCATCATCCACGGTTCCAGTGCATAGCCAGCATCCCCCACCAGGTAACCATATGGGATGTCCCCCCTGGCAAATACCTGATACAGCTGTGAGGCATGCCAGATGTGGGAGTCATGATAGCTTCCAGGGCTGCCAGCACACACATCCATGATAATGCCCTGGGCATTGCACACTACCTGGCAGTTGATGGAGGGGAATCCCTTGCGGTTTATGTAGTGCCTACCCTGCTCACCGGGTGGTGACTTGATGTGTATGTGCGTGTAGTCAATTGCACCCAGTACCTCCGGGTAGTCTGCCACACGGTGGAAGAGACGCATATTGCTGACCAACTCCTTCTGTGTTTGGGGGAAGTATATGTGCTCATTGGCATGTAGTATCATGGCATCCAGGAACTGGTGGAGTACCCTGGATGCTGATGCCTGTGAGATCCCCATGATATCCCCAGTTGGCCTTTGGAAGGTACCTGTGGCTAGTATTCTCAAGCTTACACATACCTTCGTGTCCACTGGGATGGGTTCCTCTCTGTTACTTCTGGCTCTGAGGCATGGCCAGCACAGCTCAACAAGTTGCTGTATGATGTCCCTGTCCACCCTGTAATGCTCAACCATCTCCAGGTGATATAGCCCCTGGAATGTTACCCTCGGTCTGAACACTCTTCTCCTCCTCCGGTGCCTGAGATTGTTGTCAGCATCATCCTCCACACCACCGTCAGTCTCCAACACATGCTGGTGAATCAAAGCTATGGCAGCCCCTAACATGTACATATTAAAAGTTCCCCTTCTGTATACACCAATAGTGCAGAGTGTCTGAGAATACACGTGTGTGTGTGTGTGTGTGTGTGTGTGTGTGTGGGGGGGGGGCTTTCACACCTTACACTATTGTGCAATGGATGATGCTGATGTAATTGGATGTGTTTGTGCTACTCCAGCTGCAGGGCATCTTAATTATTGGTTTTACAGCAGGTACTGCTATTGTGGAGCCTTTGGTGTTGACTTACGCTTGTCTGCCGTGATTCATCTATTGCCCTTTACTTCTATTTTCAACTCAATTCCCCTACCATTGTCAGGCAGGCATCCAGCTGCCACCTTTCTTGTTTTGTGCTTTCACCACCCAGGATTGTGCTGGGAAATGAGTTATGTAGCTGATCTACTGCAAGTTTGCTTTGTTCTGCTGTGACAGTTCTCTTTTCTTTGCTGTATGGCACCTCCCCTTTCCTGTTCTGCAGGTAGCTGCTAGCAGCCTTGTTAGCTGTTTTCTATTGCCCACTGTGAGTTTCTAGGTGTTAATTACTCATTTGTACTCCAGTTACCATGCTGCAGCATTTCCTTATTGTCTTCCCATATCCTTCCTGTTTCAGCAGTGGTGCATGCCGCGCACAGCCATTTACCGGGTTTTGTGCGCGTTTTCATCCACATTCACATGAACTTTCAGTTACCTTGTGTGCTCTCAGCTAAGCAAAGCTATGGCTACTTCCACACCCCTATCCTGCGGCTTTGCTTAGCAACACACAACACAGAGTAGCAATGATCCAATGTGCTTACAGTTACGGTGGCGCGTCCCTCTCTTGATGTCATGTTTACCTCCACGCCACTCTTCGGTGTTGTACCACTACGCCTAGGGGTACATCCTTACGCCAGTGAGGCATTTGAGATTCAGTATTACTTGACTCATTTGCATGGCATTGACTGCTAATTCCTAGTTAACACATGGAACACTGTCACAGACCCTTAGCAACCCTTGCGCCATGGTTGTGGTGTAGCATGCGTGCCATTGACTATTATGGGGACATCGTGAATTGCATTACATTGCAGTTTTATGACATCTAAATATATTTTCCTTGTGATCCCATTTGCGCACCGATACACTACGGTTTTACTTTGTGTTGGTGTGGCCATGACATTAAATGTTATTTTTTATATGTTGTGCATGTTGTTTTATGCCATTGGCTATATATTTAGCCACTGGCATATATTAACATTATAATACGTAAGTTTGGTCCACTTTCATGGCTCCGATTTTATGTTTCACAAAATGTAAACCATTTTTTTTTTGTTTTGTTTTGTTTACATTTCTACATGCTTACACTATGCCTGCACCACTTCATGAATCGCTATATACCTTCATTTACATACTACACTGCTGCACATGAGGTAATTAGCATACACGCGCCGGGAGCTGTGCAGCTTTGCCGTACGCTGGTAGCGCACGTGGAAACAGCTCTTACCTGAATCGCTCGGTGGCCATATTTGGCGCTAGATCGCCAACACTACTCTGGTGCGTGGCGCAAGCTTCATGAATCCCAGGGAGAGTTTTTCTACGATCAGTGTGAAATCTATCCTACAGTGTTATTTTCATAATTATGTGGTTTATTAGAATCAGTTATTCGGTGTATACATGTTTTAAATCATTTTATTTATTATTAAATATTTTACTACCTTTTATTGTGTCTGGTTATTTAGAAAGTACTTTTAACAACCTGAGAGTGTTTATGCATATTGTGATAACACCAGGGCCACTCAGAAAAGCCTTAATGGCTTGGATTACATGCTACCATTTATATTAATATTTATTTTACCCAATATAATTGAACACCCCTTTTGAAGGGTATTGTGGTATTTGACTGGTGGCAACCATTACCTTGTAATTTGGGAAAGAGGACATAGAAGGTAAATCTGTGCCAGTCTTTCCAAAGAGTGTTTGTATGTGTGAATATCAAATATTTAAGAGTGAAAGTGTCAAATACCTAAAACTAGGACACAGTGCTCTTCAACGGTTAGTGTGAAGACTCATTTGGGGAGCTGGAGTGAAGCATGTAGTCCATTCCCAAGTTTGGAACTTGTTCTCGGTGTACTCTTAGGGGAAATTGTGTATTTCTAGCCCTGCTTTCAGTGGAGCTCCCTTACCAGAGACAGTGGTAAGGACTGAGGCTCCTTTGTTACTGCGCCAGGTTTAGTGGAGTCATCCCATTATTTGGTGCCAGTGGTATGGGATTTCAATTGAGCTTTAGTAGCCTGTGGGTAGTTGCCACTGAGGTGTGCACTCTCAACAGCCAGAAGATAAACATACAGAGTTTCATTTCACAAAAGTTCTAATTATTTTTTAGTCAGTTTAGTCAGGCACAGCAGACAAAGATGTCAGTAGAGGATTATAGCAGGCTGACAAGGAACCAGTTGGCTAAGGTGTTTGAAGCCAAAGGACTGGTGCATGCCAACCTGACCAAGGAAGCAATGATCTCAGCTTTAGTCACAGCCGCAGAGCAGACCAGCAGTTCGGAAGATATCCAGTTTGTCATTGGGGATAAGCAGCCTTCCAAGACAAGACAGTACGCCTTTTCCTCAGAGGACTTAAGCATTCATTTGGAGTTAAGGAGGCTTGAACTGGAGGCTGAAGAAAGAGAGAGACAGCGTCAGTTTGAACTGGAAGCCAAATGTTTGGAGGCCAAGGAGAGAGTGTCAGCATGAATTTCAACGTTTGGAGGTGGAAGCTGAAGAAAATGGGAGACAGTGATCTTTGGAGGCTGAGGAGAGGGAGAATAAGTGTCAACATGAAAAGGAGCTTCTAACCCTTCGGCAGGGCCATGAAGGTAACGGGGAAGGGAATGACTGAAACCCAGAAGCCATAAAAGTTAGTAAACGTTTTCCTCAGTACAGGGAGGGACATGACTTTGATAGTTTTATTTATATATTTGAGAGGGAATGTAAACAATATAATGCTGACCAGGGGCTCTGGTATGGTTCCTGACCCCCTTACTCCATGGTAGAGCTTCTAATGCAATTGCTAAACTGTCTGATATTGATTGTTTGCATTATGATCTTGTAAAACAATGTGTGCTTCACTGCTTTAAATTAACTTCTGAAATGTACAGAAAAAAAGTTTTGTGAACATAGATGCAATGCAGATGAAAGTGCATGTGATTACATTGCTGATTTAAGTACTACATTCACAGGTAGGTGAGTGGGTATCAGGTCACCACTTCTGAAGGACTCTCAGACCTTTTGGTGAGGGAACAAGCTCTCAGCACTTTGCCTGAGGACATGAGGATCCAGTTGGCAGACCAAGAGTGTAACTCTTCAGGTGATTTGTGGAGAAAAAGGTATCTCTACTTGTCAAGTAGGACACCACTGCATAAGAAAGGGACACCCACTGCTGCACATGGACATATGGGAACTCAAGGGGGCAGCCTAAACCATTCCAGCAGAGTTCATCAGTAACAGGAGAAGCCACTAGTTCAAGCACACAGTCAGGAATAGGGATTAGATATTTCAAATGTAATGAGGGGCCATGTAGTATATAAATGTCCAATGAAACAAGGATGAAGGAGCAGCAAGTAGAAATAACAGTTGCCAGTAATAAGTTGTCTGGAAATGACAGAGGTGCCAAATTATCACCAAAATCTGTATTCTATCTTAGTGTATGGAAGACATACCACTGCTAAGAGAGACACAGCTTCTGATATAACCATCGAGAGGCCTGTAGTGGTTAAGGAGGAGCAGTACTTGCTTGGGTAGTCCACACTAGTCAGACCTTTGGGTGGGACCCCATTCCAAATACCTTTGGGCTGGGTTCATCTTGACTGGGAGGGTAGAAAAGGGAACAGGCAGGTAGGTGTGTTTGAGGATATCCCAGATGTCTTAATAGGGAATGAGTTTGAGTTTGATAGTGTAATACCTTGTGTGCAAGCAGTGACACACAGTTAAGCTTGGAGACAGGCACGTAGGTCTGGTAGCCTAGGGAGACCCAGATATATTTATGCCTGAAGGTGGGGCTGGTGATGTGGTTACTTCAGGGACAGAGCTATCTTGCAGCAGTGAGCCTGAAAGTGAACCACAGCTGCTGGTAGATACTGCTGTTCCCATGAATATGATGACTGATAGGACAGAGATGAGTGGTGGTATTTAGGCTGACAGTGAGGCAACACTGACAGAGGATACTGGGCTTCCTGTGGAAGTAAAGCTGGGCAGGGTAAAAAAAGTAGAGTTGAGACAGGCTCAACTTATGGACCCTGCATTACGAGGTTTGAGGGAGGTAGCTAAATAGGCACCTGATGCTCAAGAAAAAGGGGAGTGTGTATGGTGGAACAGAGAGTAGATCCCAAGGGAGGGCTAGAGGGGAGGCAATACAGCAGCTGGTAAAACCCAGAGCCTACCACCTGGTACCTCTAGCCATAGCCCATGACATTCTTTTTGTTGATAAAAAGGGGGTACTGTACAGAGAGGGGACCCCTGAGGGAGGGCTACAGGATAAGGTAATATGGCAGTTAGTACAGCCCAGAGCCTACTATCTGGACCTCTAGCCATACCCCATGATATTTCTTTTGCAGATAACAAAGGGATACTGTATAGAGAGAGGACCCCTTAGGGAGGGCTAGAGGGTGAAGTAATATGGCAGTTGGTAATGCCCAGAGCCTACCATATGGCACCTCTAACCATAGCCCATCACATTGCTTTTGCAGGTCATATGGGCATAAAGTGTACCAAGAGATACAGTATGCAGAATGTTTATTGGCCGGGATTGTAAAAGATGTAACAGGGTACGGCAGAACCTGTGAGCAATGCCAGAAGATAGGCAAGAGGCAGGGACATAAGTTGTACCATGTTAACATAATGAAGTCTTATCGTGATAGGGAGGCCCTGGTGCTGACTGTTCACAGTGGATTGGAGGAGGAGTTTGGGGGGGATCTGGTGACTGATCTTCTCAGTGAGGCTTGAACTGACACTTCTGTGGGAGAAGTAGCAATTTTTCAGAGGTTATCCGCTATGCAGGTTAAAGAAATACAAGCAGTGGTAAAGGAACTTGGGAGCATGTTCACCAGGAAATCTGGGTGTACTCACCTAGTGCAGCACCATGTGGATACAGGACCCCAAAGGCCTATCAAGCAAGCTTTTTATAGGGTACCTGAGCAAGTCATACAGACTTTAAAGGAAGAGATAAAGGGGATGTTGGAGCTGGAGGTAATACAGGAGTCCAGTAGTCCTTGGGCTTCCCAAGCAGTATCGGTACCGAAGAAAGATGGTATTGTCAGATTCTGTGTAAACTACAGAAAGTTAAACAATTATACAGACTCAGATGCATACCTCATTTCTTGAACAGATGAAGGTTTAGAACAGCTGGGTGGGGCTAGGTAACTGAACACTATTGATCTGACCACGGGATACTGGCAGGTGCCCTTGAATCCCATTGCTAGAGTGAGGTCAGCTTTTCAAACACCTTTTGGATTATATGAGTTTACAAAGATGCCCTTTGAGATGAAGAATGCCCCAGTAACCTTCCAGAGGTTAGTAGATCATATCTGAATAGCAACAGGAAATTATGCTCTCACTTATTTGGATGATATTGCCATTCACAGTCATTCCTGGCAAGAACACCTTCAACATGTGAAGAAGGTCTTGGGTAGATTAAAAAGGGCAGGGTTGACCATTAAGCCTAGTAAGGGTCAGGTGGGTGTGGCAGAGGTCTCCTACCTAGGACAGAGAGTAGGGAGTGGTAAGATTAGGCCAGAACCTGCCAAAGTGGAAGCTATTCAGGCATGGCCTTTTCTTGTTGCCAAAAAGCAGGTGAGAGCTTTCCTGGGGACAGTGGGGTAGTATAGGAAATTTGTGCCCAACTATAGTACAATAGCTGCACCCCTTACTAACCTAACAAGGAAAAACAATCCAGATAAAGTTGTGTGGACCCCAGATTATAAAAAGACATTCCAGAAGCTTAGAAAGGGTTTGGGAGGAACCCCTGTGTTAGCCAGTCCAGATTACAGCCATTGTTGTACAAGTGGATACTTCAAATTATGAGATAGGGGCTGTACTCAGCCAAGTTTCCTCAGAGGGAGAACAGTATCCCATTGTATACTCAGCCAAGTTTCCTCAGAGGGAGAACAGTATCCCATTGTATACTTTAGCCTTAGGCTGCAACCCAGGGAGGAATGTTATGTAGCTGTGGAGAAAGAATGCCTAGCCTTAGTATGGGCATTGCAAAAATCACTGTTGTTACAGACCATAACCCTTTAACATGGCTAAAGAGAGTCAGTAAGCAAAATGTGAAGTTAGTGAAGTGGAGCATAGGGCTGCAGTCATATGACATGACTGTGCAACACTGTAGTGGGATCATTAATGCAAATGCAGATGCACTGTCAAGAAGATGTATGGGTTAATACGTTTTCAGTCAACCCCATTTCCTCAAGTGATGATTTTCTAGGGTCACTTGAAAATCTAGCTTGAGTCTTCAAAGGGGGAGAAATGTGAGAATATTAGATATTTTTATCTGTGCTAGCATGATTGGCTGAAGTTTTATAAATACTTGTAAATAATTGTAAATTACCTTGTGTTATATATACCAGCATGACTAGCTATAATTTTGTAAATAACTTTGTTTTTTTGATTATTACTTTGATTTATGTAAGATGTTTGAATGAAACAGAGTTCTTCTGGCTGACCAAATGTATATGTTTTTTAAAAAAGAATTCTGAATGTAGGTTTTGCCAATCATCTGACCTAGATGTGATGTCACTGTGTGCCAAAGCTGAAAGGAATAGAATCTCCACAGCAGTTGTTTTGTTTACTTTTTGAAGTCTGATATCAGACATTAGAATTGTCATAAGAGCTTTCTGTGAGTTTTAAAAAGTTCTGCCCCGGGATTCATGAAGCTTGCGCCAGGCGCACGCATAGCGTAGGCGTTATAAAGCCAAATATGGCCGCCGAGCGATTCAGGTACGATCCAATTCCACGTGCACTACCGGCGTACGCCAGATCTGCGCAGCCCCTGGCGTAGGTATGCAAATCACCCCATGTGCAGTGTCGCACCATGCAAATGAAGGCATATAGCGATTCATGAAGTGGTGCAGGCATAGCGTAAGCCCACGGAAATGTAAACCAAAAAACACGGTTTACATTTTCCCAAACAGAACATCGGAGCTATGGAAGAGGGCCAGACCCAGGTATCACAACGTTAACATATGCCAATGGCGAAATACACAGCCAATGGCATACGAAAAGATGCACAACACGTAAATAACAACATTTAATGTCATGTCCACAGTAACGCACAGCAGAACCGCAGGGCATGTGTACGGAAGCCGTAGCATAAAGAGATAATATAAAAATGTCATAAAATCGCAACGTAATAGAAATCAGGTTTACAGCATAATACACAATGGTAGGCATGGAACACCACAACCAAGGTGCAAGGGTTGCTAAGGGCTTGCGTTAGTGTTCGGCGCGGTAACTATGAATTAGTAGTCAATGCCATGCAAATGAGGCAGATAATACTGAATCGCAAATGTCCCGCCGGAGGAAGGTTGTACCATACGGCGCAGCGGTATAACACCGAGGAGTGGCTCAGAGGAGATACATGACATCAGCAGAAGGGTGTGCCACCGTAGCACGAAGCACATTGGAGCATTGCAAATCTGGCCTGTCCATTGCTAAGCAAAGCTGCAGGATAGGGGTGGGGAGGAATTGTTTAGCTGAAAGCACACATGGTGGCCAAAAGCGCATGTGTACGAGGATGAAAACGTGCCCGAAACCCAGTAATCGGACGCACGTGCCGCAAACAATAGCAGAAACAGGAAGGTCAGGGGAAGAAAAGAAGGAAATGCGGAAGTAGGGTATTTGGAGTACCAATGAGCAATCAACACCAATCAACCCACGAAGGCCAATTGACGGCAGCTGACAAGTCTGCTTGCAGAAACCTGCAAAACAGGATAGGGGAGGCATGTGAATGCAAAGAAAGGAGGGGAGGTATTGGATTGCAAAGATAGGAGACCTGACACAGCAGAGCAAAGCAAACCGACAGCAGACCGGCAGTAGCACACATAACGCAAGATACGCCAGATCCAGGAAAGTACAAATGAAAGTAGGCTGCAGGATGCACCCCAGAAAATGGTAGGTGCAACGCGCAGAAATGTAAAGGGAAGGTCAAGAGGTAATCCACGGCAGGCAACTGTAATTCAATGCCAAAGGCACCACAATAGTAGTTCCGGCAGTAAAACACATAACATAACCTGTAGCAACGAACGCACATACACACCCTATGACATCATCGGTATTCACAGCACAATAGTATAAAGTGTGAAAGCACCCAACACACACCTGTGTATTCCCAAACACCGCACCATAGGTGTAAACACACACAGGGAACTTTTAAAATGTACATGTTGGGAGCTGCCATAGCTGTGATTCATCAGCATGTGTTAGAGACTGACGGTGTTGTGGAGGATGATGCCGACAACCACCGCAGGCCTCAGAGGAGAAGGAGAGTGTTCAGACCAAGGGTAACCTACCAGGGGCTACATGACCTGGAGATAGTAGAGCATTACAGGGTGGACAGGGACATCTTACAGCAAATAGTGGAGCTGTGCCGGCCATGCCTGAGAACCAGAAACAACAGAGGGGAACCCATACCAGTGGACACGAAGGTATGTGTAAGCCTGCGAATACTGGCCACAGGTACCTTTCAAAGGCCAACTGGAGATATAAAGGGTATCTCACAGGCATCAGCATCTAGGGTACTACACCAGTTCCTTGATGCCATGTTACCACATGCCAATGAGCAGATATACTTCCCCAGAACTCAGGAGGAGTTGGCCAGCAATATGCGCCACTTCCACCATGTGGCACAATACCCGGAGGTAATGGGTGCGATAGACTGCACGCACATACAAATCAAGTCACCACCCGGTGAGCAGGGTAGGCGCTACATAAACCGCAAGGGATTCCACTCCATTAACTGCCAGGTCGTGTGTAATGCCCAGGGCATTATCATGGATGTGTGTGCTGGCAGCCCTGGAAGCTACCATGACTCCCATATCTGGCATGCCTCACAGCTGTATCAGGTATTTGTCAGGGGGGACATCCCACATGGCCATCTTGTGGGGGATGCTGGCTATGCACTGGAGCCGTGGATGATGACTCCCATCAGAAATGCACACACACCCATGCAAGAACTCCATAATGAGGCACACGCACAAACCAGAATCATCATAGAGCGTGTGTTTGGGATGCTGAAATCATGGTTCCGATGCTTGGATATATCTGGTGGAGCCTTGCAGTACTCTCCAGGCACGTGTGCCCACATCGTCATAGTATGTGCCATGCTACATAATATGATCCTGCGGAAGCAGCTGCAGCAGGGACAAAATGGTGAATGCCCTCATAGCCCACCGCAATTGCCAAGGCCAGTACAGGCACAGAGGGATTCAGACCATGAACACACTGTGCCAGCCCCAGTAGGCAGATGGAGGCATGCCCAATATGCCTACGCCTTGGCAAAGAGGGAACGTATAGCACATACTCTGTGTAGGGCCCCTACGGACTGACACCTCTCCACCTGCACACACAGTAAAATGGATGGCACACAAACATGACCACCTGTAAATTGTAATGTATAGGTGGCCCAATGTGTGACTCCTACATAGGCAGCCCTCAATCATTGTAAACACAACAGCCAGTGGAACACGGAATGCCAACACCTGAACAGTACATGAGTCTTACAGCATATGGTGGTGCTGTGTGCCTGTCATGTTCCCCGCTATATATATGTGTATATATATATATATATATATATATATATATATATATATATATATATATATAGATAGATATATATATATATATGTACACATATGCATATATATAATACAGATAGAAAGGGCAATAGAGGGATATACGGTGATATAGAAGGATTCAGCGATATCTGCAAATAGATAGTTCAACGACATTCATAACATCTTGGAGGTACAAATAAATAGGATACCGCCAACCATGGAATGTGTAACATACCGACATGTGTAACCACGAGGCTGAAAGACCGATAGAACACAGTACCGGAACAGTACATCCGCGAGTAATAGTATGATGATATGAAGGGGCAGTTAGTCACCGCTGCCGGTGTCGCGGTCCTCGTAGGTACTGTGTTCAACTGTGTCTGTAAGTGCCGTAGTCTGTGTAAGTGTGCGTTGAGGGTGCCGTGTGCATTTCTGTGTGACTGTAATGTGTGTGTATGTCCGCAACATGTGTATGTTGGTGCCAAGTCAGAGGCAGATCAGTATGGTAGGTGTGGGTATAGCTAGCCGTAGGCATACGGTTACTACCTGTATCACAGTATGAGGGACAGCCCCACCCTGGGCAGGTGTGTCCTGACATAAAACAGTACAAAAGGCAAATGTCTGAGATGGTAGGACATAAATATGTCCCATATATAATGTAACAGTCGTATTTAATAGTTATGCCTGTATGTAAGAAACTTAAATGTTACATGCAATATGATAAGTAGCCAAAGTCACACAACAATAGGTATGTAGTGAGGATAAAAGTATGTGCTACCTGTGTACTGACCGTGGCTACGTGTTGGCCTGTAAACACCGCTTTGTGTCCCGCAAGTGTCCAACAATGACCATATGAAAAGGTGGCAACCCATGGCAAACAGGCTCTTTTAACACAACCACAATGACTGCAAATATCTGGGACAGAAATACAAGGGATAGCTGTCACTTACACATATCGGCTGATATATCGCTGCAATTACGGAGGTATACAAGTAGCAAGCTCACCTGCAGACGATATAGAAACCAATTAACAACGGCCCAATGTACAATCCCATAACATAAGTCTACTAACTGTTAGCTCTCTAATTAGGGATGGAGCCCACACACATATATACGGATTATGTAGAAATGCAAGGCCCACAAACCGTATATGTTACGCACAACCACTGACATCCCCCACACTAGAAACTAAAGCAATACAAACTGTAATAGCAGCACAAACATCCAGTCAGTCAATTACATCTGCAGAACCCTCAACATACCGTGAGAGACACAATTAAAGGCGACATGCAAAATTGCAGGCGTTGTATAATGGAACAAACAGCCATGTTACAGGTTTTGATTGCAATACTCCATTATCAGACGTCGGGATGACAGGTACACCCACATGTTGAACCAAATACTCTACCTGTCACACACAATCCACGGGGGACATGAATCCAAACTATACTTGTCTCCACGCATAGCAGTTGCAGTTACACATAACAAAACACAATACAGACCGTCTCCCTGAAGGTAGGGCAAATAGGCAACGCCCAAGTGGAGAATCCAATTATACCCCACTAGCACTGCATAATTGGTGAATGGAGTAGCTGCACAGCTGATATGCAAGTAATTAGTCACTCAGGAACAGCAATTGGCGGGAAGAATCCACATGTTTCAGGTATCGACGTATATAAGGATGACTTGCCAGACATTCAAACCATATGCTCATACCGAATAACAGTTGAAACACTGTGAGAGAGATAGAAACGAAACGCCGTAATGACAACAAGGTATGTAGAACACCCGATATGTAAGGTTATGTATAGCATGATCTGTATTAATTATTTTTACTGTATGTATAGCCTGTTTTGCATTAATTAAACGTGTCCGCAATGCATAAAGTGGGGAAAGGTATTTATGTAGTGATGTCTTGCTGAGCATACTAACGCTTGTAGAATCTGTGCGTCCAGCAGTGGGACACAAGGTACACAACACAGACACCACAAGGGATGCTACATGAGGCCATTAAACCGAACAATGCCATACAACCCGCCGTCAGTGGTAGGGTATGTCCAACAAGTACGTGCCATAGCAGGGGATAGTATGTGTTGATATACTGTCACAGCACGCATGTGTATGGGCATATAACGTTAATGACATATGTAAGGTGGTCCCGCTGATCAAGTATGCTTTGCATTATGGGATACTATGTGAAATATGTGTAATGTATAGTATTATAGGTAGATATGACAGATATTCTACACAGCATAACAGGTATATCATGCATACCACAGGTATCGTCTATTGGTATGTACAATAACAGGATACATATGGACTGTAGGTATGGGACATAGTAATAGCATGATAGCTAATCTAAATGGAAGGGCTACCAAGTAACCATGCAAAAAGGACATGTAATAGCTGCACAGGTGCATAGTGGGGTACTATGCAGTCTGGCAAGTCCATGTGTAAGCACAACTACAGTGTTCACACTAGTGGCACCTCTCCAGGGTAGTGTCCTGTGAAGAGCAGAGCCAGGTGTCACCTGCACCACTGCACAGTACAGCCACTGCAGTGATCCCAGGCCTACATGTGTCTCCCAACCACCAAGGGAGGTATCACATGAACAGTGCTACTGAGTGTCCCTGCATGATGTACATAGGACTTATGTTCCACAGCATGGTGAGTGACCAGTTTGGGAATGTAACCCAGAAGCACATCCCACTCATTGTGGCGTGTGTGCACATATCCATGAGCATGTTGCTCACAGTGGCCTCTGCTTATGTTGCGTATGAGGAGTATATCCATCAATAATGTTGTGGACATGGGCCCTGTCTGATCAGCAGAGGTCACCCCTGAGTATGTAGCATACAAATGTGTACAGATGTGGTGTCCATAGTGCAGCCGCATATTTAAACTATCGGAGCTCAGTAAACGTCATGGCGTGTTAATGTTGTGGCATGTAAAGCTGTAGCTGTTGTGTAAGGTACACCCTAAATGGGGTGGTGTACCCTTGAATGTGTGTAGATGTCTTGAGTTCAGAGGTACAATGGGTGCCTATGTACCAGTTACACACCCAGTACAGATAGGTGTGGTCACGTAGAAGGATATCCACTCCACAGTGGCAATACGGTAACCACAGGAGTGGGTGCGACATATGTGTGTACTGCAAACATGTACAATGTGATATGTATGTAGGGGACTACCATCCATGTGATAGTCAGTGGGTGAATGGTGTAATGCAAAGGTGATGTGCATGCACCTTGTGTCATGCAGCTTGATGCCATGATAGCCAGATTATGTATCTGTCACAGCGACACCCGTATGGTTGGAGTCAGTATCAGCTGGTGGAGCAATCATGGCGCTTGGTATGTAGGGGTTTGAAAGCTAGGCAGGGAATGTCCCCTGTGCCAGCCTGTTCTGAGGACCGTGGTATGCCAAATGTACCTGACATGTAGTAGGTACTATGGTATTCTGGCCTCACCGTGTGTCCTGTCCATGAGCCACATAGCATAACATCCTGAGACACAGGGTACGATGTGCAGGTGGATGTGTATGTTGTCAATACCAGAATGGGGAATGGTGCTGAAAGGCAATAAGAGGACAATGTATGATGTGTGGACTCCCGTACCATCAGCAACTGCCCTGGTAACTGTATGAAAGGAGTCCACCATGTGTAGGGGCCATGCTCTGGCCTTAACAAGCCCAACCTGGGTGGCAGCAAAGGACGGGAGCCCAACAATGTCTCTGAGAATGACGTTCTTGATGATGTGCCCCATAGCCATGCAGAACAGTCCAGTCAGGTGTGTAGGACTATAGTCCCACTCGTGCAATGCGCTGCCACCTGTGTGTAGTGTGATAAATGCTGCTGTGTGCCATTCAGGGACTACAATGTCTGAAACAAGGCTATCACTGAATATGGTGGCCTAGTGGGGAGACATGTAATTCAGAGATTGGTGGACATCACAGCCTGGGACGTTGGAAGATGACATGGGGCCAGTGTCCCAGGACATATAGAGTGTAGGTCAGTACTGTGTAGGTGTGACCACAGGGACACCATAATGTTCATGTATGGATTGCGGCCCTGTAGTGAGTGAGAGGGTGTACTGTCAGCATTGAATCCATCCTCCAGCATGTTGCCAACAATACCTGGGTCTACAATGTTCCTGAGTGACTGTTGTATGTCACAGCAGATGTGGGTGTTGCCATCGAATACTGACATACCACCATAATGCCTGGTGGTACACCCCGGAATGTGTGGCAGTCATGTTTACATAGCTAGTCTTGGAGTATGTGATGAGGGACCCTATGGCCCCACCACGGCTGATCAGTGAGCCATCCCACACATGGGAATGTACACCACTGTGCAACAGCCTGCACCTGTTGTTGTACATCATATGTCCGTGGAACATGACCACCAGAGTGGCGTCTGTTATCTGGTGTGTACCATCATGGCTCTGTGTGGAATAGCATGATCCATGCAGTTGTGTACATGCTAATTAAGTGCACTGGGGTATGTGTCAGCATTTGTATGTGCATTGTCCATCTGCACGGGTGTCATGATGTTAACAACTGCTGTCAGCAGACGTCTGTAGTAGGTGTTGTAGTGCACATGTACTGTGTATGCTGTGATGGGTGTGTTGCCGGGATGTGGCTAACAAGGTCGATTAGCATATGTTTGGAATCCACCAATGAGGGGATAACCCCAGGTGTGTAACACCAGTCACATGGTGGTAGTGTTCATGCCAAGGGTAATGTAGGTCTTGGAGGTGGTGTGTATGGGTTAATCCTGCAGAGCGGAGGGTTTGACTCATGGATGTGTCGGTACATGAGTGGCTATCCCAGTGAAGTGTGGGGTAGTGTCAGTCACACATCAGTAGTAGCTGAGGCCCACTGTCCACTATACCAACATAGAAGGTATGTTACCCGTGGGGTATGATGTTGACTCTGTCGCTTGTTACAATGTGTATAGCGGTCCCGGACACAGTTAGTTGCACGTGGAGCACCTCTGATGTGCATTGTGCTAAGCAACTTGCCAGGATGTGTGCAAAACATAGTGGGATATGGGAACCCCTCAGCTGTGGGTGTGCCGGTCCAGGTATGTGCCTGAAAGGTATGGTCTGTCTATAACCTGTCATTGCAGGTGTGCTCTGCAGAGCCTAGAGGCAGGTCCCAGTCACTGCAGAGATGTTTGAGTGGTGCATTATAAGGTGTGCCTTGCCTGCGTGCGTCGCAGAGGAAGATGCAAGCAATGTGTCACATGACCCCATGTCGCGCCTGCCAGTTACCGCCCTGCCGGTGACAGTTATTGGAAACTGTGCAAGACAGGCAGTATAGAAGCAGCAAGAGCCTTACATGTGAGCTGTACTCCCAGGGCTGACAGGTGCAAGTCATCTGTGCCACATCATTGTGTTTGACCAGGACAGTCATAGCGGACAGATACCACATGCCTGTGGAATGACAATAGGAGCATAGGCAACTGTTGAAGTGACACAGTCAGTCATTTTACAGTGGTATCGTGTCCAGACGAATGCAAAATGCTCCCCAGGGCTAGGCCCACACCCTCAGGGCTATAAGACTGCTGAACTATTGCATGTCCCTGCACACGTAGTCTGTGAAGTGGCATCACAGGGCAGTCACACTAACATGGCGAATGACAGACATATCATACCTGGTGAGGTGTGGCATGGGTGCATAGGTTATGTTGCAGAAGCAGTTACCCGACAGCAAGATGTATGCGACTAATGCCTTGTGTAGCCTGCTGTGTGGAACTGCAGTGTGACACCCTACAGAGTCAGCTATGACTGGTGTGTTGTGAATGTTATAACTCACTATTGGCTGTATGTGGTGGGCACACATGAGTCTGTGGGCTATAAGCTTGTGATGTTGTCTGCCATGATGGGGGCTACCTCTGGTGCCTACAGTGAGTATGGAGACGTACTGCACAGTTTGTCCTCGTAGGTGTGGCCAGTGGTGTAGATCATGTGAGACTATTTGATGGGTGGGGTGTGTTGCGAATGTTACACATCCCCAAATGACTGTCAGGTGCAGTCAGGGTTGGCGACAGCATTACCCCCAGCCATAGCTGTCAGCCTCCTGTCCCCAAACTGAGGAACATTAGCCCTCATACCGTGTGACAAATGGGCGAAACGTGGAACACTTACAACTGGCTTACTAAAAGCGTCAATAAGGAAGGGCATATGATGGCTAAAATAGGCTGGTCTTACGTATAAAACAGATATTCCAATGAATTAATATGATTCACATCTATTTAGCCATGGCTAGCAGGTAAACTATGTACAACAATGAATGTGTGATAGACCCTTCCAATGTGGAACCATGAGGAACATGCACCTTTTAGAACCCCAAATGAGGTACGTTCCCCGTAATGAGGTACACCTGAGAGCTATGGGCCCAGCACGGCTGAAGAAGTGCATCCCCCACAGGCTGTAGTGCCGTATGTTGGGAGGTGAGCATTGAATGTGTACATGAGACAATTGCTCTATTGCCACATGTATGACATATCCCTCATATAGACAGGCAGTAGCACTGGTACGTGACAGTTGGACATGCCTGTATATACAACCATGTCCCACAGGATATGTGCATTACATGTGTACAACAGCTGTCGTACCTTAAGCAAGCTGGGAAGTGTAGGACAGCCAGTGTACCTGTGGGAAATGGTGTGGAATGTGCGCTATAGTAATCAGTAGCTCATGACATGCTCACATGTTCTGGACAAGTGCCTAGCATGACCATACAATACAGATAGGGTGTTGGATAATATCAACACACAAGTGGTTATGACAGTCATTTAGGGTGGCACCGCACTATAACCCTGCTGAGTATGGTGTGCATGTCCATGAAAGCACTGTAGATGTTAGCAGTACAGATGTACAAGACAGCACGGATATTTGATTACAAATACCTTTGCACGTCACAGGAGTGTTCCACCAGTGGCCTGTTGACAGACTCACAACTACAAAAGGTGCAAGAGTGACATGTGCACAGCACATCAGTGCCAGATACAGTAGAACAGGGTTAATGTGTTGTACCCCATCGTCATTGTAGCCCCTACCACATAGACAAATGTTAGGCATCTGTGTATGTAAGGCTGTGAATGGCCATGACCTATCAGTATAGCTGTGTCAGTGTTGTGAACAACATACAGAATGGGCTGTGTGGGTGAGGTGTGTGACATATGTGCACAGTCTGATGGATGATACCAGCAGTGTCACCGCTAGGTGAACATCCCTGTACCCATAAACTACTACCTAGGCTGTGGCAACATTATGGACATTGTATAAGGGATGGTGCTGTGCAGTGCGCCCCCCTGACATGGTGATGTCTCCAGGCCCCTTAAGTAGTCATATGAGGTACCCATGTCATGTCAGGGTGCCATCCATGAGCACGGAGATCACTGGACAGGCATATACAGCACTGTGGTGACCAATATTGGATCACATACCACTTGTAAGGGGTAATGGCTATGCATGGATGTGTGATACCAGCCTTCACAATCCACACCTCCACTATGCAGCATGCTGTCTACCTTGCAGAAGGACATTTGCTACACCATGATGATGGGCATGCTACATGTCCATATCCAGATCTATATGACATATGTCATGGACAGCCACCGTCCTAATACTAGGATCGCCACAGGCTGGACAGATCCCTGTGCCATATATGTGACATACTCCCACCATACCATGCAACCCTGTCCATCAAAGCTGCACATATCATCCCAGTCATACATGGTGTGATGGCCGCATGGTGGATGTACTATCAACTGACTGGATCAGTAATGTGGCACTGATGCACCTTGTGGTGGCACAATGGCTGTCTGTTACAGCGTGGTAACCATGCCCGCACATGCTATGGTTGATGACCATCACTGCAAATGTCATCTGACTATCCATTGTCCCATGTCTATCACATGTGTAATACAGGCGATCCATGGCAGGATGTTGAACAGTTGTACAGTGCTGTGTAGATGTATATGGCAAAACACATGCATGTACAGGAATAGGCGGGTACATTATTAGCCTCATTAACTTTTACTGATTTTATTGGTTGTTACTTTGTTTAAATCTACATTGAATGAGTTTGCTTGTTAATCTGAAGAAGGGTTTGGTACCCGAAAGCGCTCATTTCTGTGAAGATTTATATGTCAGTGTTTTACGCGGTTTTATTAAATACTTTTGGATTCCAAGCTGTGTTCTGCCACGATTTTTTCTCTGCAATGTACAGGTGTCCATGCGTTTGTGTGCATTGTCACTGCTCAAGTCCATTACGGCTGTGTCTGTGTTGACATGTGACATATACACAGCATCCAGGTCAACAGTAGTACCGTGGACACATCGAGGCATGTGCAGATAGGTAAGAACACAAGTGCAGGCAAATAGACATGCCCACAGCAAGACAGCATTTACATGGAGTATGAACACTGTAATGAGGTGACACACATATATGGTAATGATATCCAATGCATAATGGGTGTGACGTGTGACACAAACATGTCAGTCGTGTCAGTGTCATGATGCTTTGCAAAGATAACTGTGCAGATGCAGTAGATGTCATAGAAATGTATGTGCAGCAGTATCTCTGTACATCTCTGAAACTGTGACCTGTCACCATCATTATGTTTTACAGATAATGTCCCGTATACGCCTCCCAGCATACACCCGCCAGGAGGATGATGTCCTCATCCCACAGCTCCATGACAACTATGACTTGTTGTTCAGCCATGTGCCACAGCATGCCCAGCAACGGGATGACCTGTGGCAGGATCTACGCAGGAGGGTGAACGATGTGGGTAGCCATAACCGCACCTACCAGCAGGTGCACAGACACTGCACGGACCTGATATGACATGCAAAACAGCGTGCCACTGCAATCACCAGGGAACAAGGTGGAACAGGTGGTGGGCCACCAACCCAGCCCCCACTCACACACACCGAGGAGCTACTGGCCAGTCTGGGGACACCCAGGGAACAGCATCCAGAAACACTAGCTGCCATCGTGGAGGTGGGTGTCTCCCAACCAATGAGCCTGGAGTTGCCTGGTAAGTCAGTACTGCACATATGGCTATTATATCCCATGTAGTTGCATGTGTCACTGTACATTATGTAAAGTAACAACATATGCCAAGTATGTGGACACACATGCTGCATACTACAGCATGCTACGTTGCGTATGCACACATGTGCATACTATATGCTATTACACAGGTGAATGTGTTCACATGCACAGTGCAACCTGTGGCTGTCATACATTCATGGATAATGTTCATACTGGTGTGTCACCCCTATACAAGTACCTCTGGCATGCCGCACAGACATGGGTCCGTTGCAGGTGAGACTGTCATCAGTATCAGGCATGTTACAGTGTAGATCTATTTGCCATGTGGCCAGTTAACACTTGCACACCTAATGTTTGTACCAGTCATGATATGCAGGTCGCACTGCCCTTCATTCACACACGCCACCCATGTGCAATATATAAAATCGTAATGATACACAGACGTGATACCACAGTACTTGACATTGCGACATGTGTGGTCAGCTGTGCATACAACGGTGGAGGTGTTCTACAATGGAGGCATATGTAGTATGCATTGGAACAACATGTGTGTTACGCACACAGTACCACACAGTGAGCTGTGATATGGGCAGCCCACAAGTGTCACCATTGTGTCATATGCCCCTGCATTGGTTGCACACATTGTGATGTGCCACCTGACATGTCCCAGACATGTAGTGTTCTGTCTGCAATATTGTCACACTATCGCATGACCTATACCCCACATACCAAACATACAACCCGTTGTCTGCATAGCCCTGTGGATTGTGACATATCTGACATGTATGGGTGTATGTCATATGGGACAACATGTGGAGAAGATGCCCATCACACACAATTGGCCAACATATGTGCACACATGGCCATAGGGGATGGCCAGAGACATGTATCCACACAGTACTTGGGATGTGTATACACCCTGTTGCACATTGTCCACACATGGTCCAATTATAGCCTTAGTTGACTGATTATACAGTTGATGTGGTACACTGGACAACCTAAATGCCTGTGCACAGCTACTGGAGGTGTCACTGAAGTCTACCATATACGATCTGTCGAACATCATGACTGTGTTGCAGTTATGGCTATGCAATGTGTACATATTATGCATTCTACAGCAACATACATGCCTCATGTTGCCATGCAGTGGCACAGTGTCTGTACTTTACACTGTATAGCAATGTAGACGGCTCACACTACCCTCCCATGCTCATGCACATTTGCTAAACATGCATTCTATCTGCAGGGCATACACACAGCACTGCAATGTGAAGCCCATTATGATGCTGTACATGTGTCAGGACACCATTGTGTCAAACATGTATGCATGTTAATGCACATGTCAGCAGATTGCATGTCAAGGTCATGTCAGCCATGTGTACTGTTATCCTGTTCTGGGCTACATGGTGTATCACAGGGATGCATGCATACTACCATGATTGTGTGAACTGCATGGCTACTGATATGACACCTGCTTGCTGTAGTGTGCACCCCAGGGAGGTATGCTTACTAACACTATTAATGTCTGAGCTGCATGCCTGCTGCTGTATCGCAGGCATGCTGCATGCCATCTGACAAATCACATGCATGGTGTGTCTGTGTGTGTCTGTGTCTGTGTGTGCCTGTGTGTGTGTGTGTGTGTGTGTGTGTGTGTGTGTGTGTGTGTGTGTCTGTGTGTGTGTGTGTGTGTGTGTGTGTGTGTGTGTGTGTGTGTGTGTGTGTGTCTGTGTCTATTGTACTTTACAGTATTTCTTTGCATTCACAGGTGAGGTATGTGCGTTACCCTCCTGGGGTCCATCTGATGTTAGTGTCCCCACAGATACTAGCGGTGATGAACATATGCATGAGGTACAGGCAGGGTTGTCAGGGGCTGAATCTGTGCCAATGGTTACCATCCCAGCTATGTCCCCCTCTTCCCCGAACACAGTTCTGCTGCCAACACATACCGCATGACCGGTGGCCATGGAGGAAGGACAGTCAGCATCTGTTGGCGTGGAACAGGAACGTGTGGTGGCTACAGAGGGTGTGTCTCCACACCATGGTGTCAGTGTAATGACTGCAGATGTGCCACACAGGCATGTGGCCGGTGTTGCTTGTAGGAGGACCTCTGGCAGACATGCACCTGCAGGACAGAGCGCAGCAGCTGGTATCATCAGACGCATGTTCCAGACTGTAATGGCGGCACAGGCATGTACTGAATGGCAGAACAGAGAAGGGTAGAGGCTGCAGAGGGCTGCTATCCATACCTTAAATGACAACATCCAGGCATTGGCAAATGCTCAACAACAGATTGCTAATGTTCTGGATAGGCGACTAGGTGAAATGGTCGGAATCCTTGACCGAGGCATGGCAATCCACGAGCGGGAGCTGTCTGTGCTGGAACACCTGGTAGGAGTGAGGCGTAGGCCAATTGGACGTAGGCCAGCAACACCACCTAGTGTAGGTTGACGTGAGCATGCCACCTCACATGCCCGCTCCCATAGTGCCAGTAGCAGTGCAGCTGATGCTGCGCTGTCAACACCAGGACACAGCAGGCCAAATGGATGTGGCCCGGGATGGTCTCAGTGAGGACACGGTTCCAGCGGACATGTGTCGTAGGACAGTAGCCACTCTGTTCCTCCACCTGGCAGTGCCTGTGCAACCCCAGGCAGGCACAGGTCACGTGGCCGTGGATGGACACAGTGAGCTGTACAACCTGCACTGTACAATCTGGGGCTGTCAATAATACCCCGTTTAGGCATGACAAATGGCAGAACTGTGTACACACATATACGCACACAGCAAACACAACTGTAGGGCTCCACAACATCCACATGCATTCTGCACAGACATGTCCAGTCAACTCACCGGCCCTTACACACACACATGATGTCATCCATTGGTGCAGCCTATGCCCCTGGCAAACATATCACCCTGTGCATATGATGAAGCCTGTGCCGCATCCCTGTCATCTGCACCATCGGTGCAGGGTTATGCACAAATATTCTGATGCACAGGGTGAACAGCATAGTGAGAGGTGTATGTAATACCTGTGTATGCATAGTGAGGGATGTGTATGTTGCAGTGGTTGTGTGTGAATACTGAGAGTTGTGTATGTGACATAGGTTGTGTACTGTCGACATGCACCAGTCATACCATGTAGTGCAGGTGCAGCATGCATTGTGATGTGTTCACGGTATGTTTCTCGGTTACATCTGTAGCACCATGTTGGTTGTGATACCCTGGTTCCCTCCTATGGTGTACTTGCATGTGCCTACAGGTAGCAGTGTTTGCAGTCCACCACTTGTAACTGGATTACACACAGGCACATCTGGCAATATCAGCATGCTACACGTACCCTCAGCCTGACTGTTGGACACACCAACATGACACAGATGTCCGCACATATACTGCACCTGACGCATGTGGTCCGTGCCACAGGCTACACTGGACAGAGACGTGACATACATAGCAGGACACATTACAGGTATGGTGACATGGTGCAGGGGTTGTACACAGCGGCCTGGCCAATGATGATGTGAGGTGTCACTTGGTAGCTGGAGGCCACACTGTGCAGCAGTAGGACCCGTAACAGTATGTGAACATGGCCGCAGTCACGGGGTGTACACCACTATAACGCACACCCCATAGTGTGCAGCTGGGGACCCTTGCCTGTGTGGTCATCACCCTCACAGTACTATGCACCCACATGATGTGTCACAGAGAAGGGACACGCACAGGTAGCCAGTATGGCTGGGACCTATGGCATCAACAGGGTTGTGCAATGCATCACCATTACGGGTTAGTCACCACGTGGGGCTAGTGATCATTTCCTACCGTATATTAGCATACACCATCACACCAAGCACCAGACATACATACAGACACACACACACTGTGGTGACCACATGTGTATACGGACAGCTGACATGTGTGATGCACCACACCGGCCGACGTTATGCTTCCCACACTGACGTATGTATAGATCGCTACAATGGTGTACAGGGATGTGTAGCAACTGGGACATATTCCCCGTGATATGTGGTATCCCTGGTCACACATTCGGACACACATGGCAGTGCTGGGAATGATACACCTGCCATATGATGACACGTTTGATAGACATGCTGCGGTATTGATTGCATTCTGTGTACCAACGCTATATCTGGCAGATGTGCTGCTATATGCACACGGGAGGTTGTAGGTGTTACAGGTGCCATGTGACATATAGTTGTTAACACCTGACCGCTGTGTATGCATTATGTCAGCACCGTCATGTAACAGCGACATAGCGTACTGTTTGCACATGGCATGTTAGGATGGTGCGTGACACAACTGTGAGCCACCCCCTGCACACATACATCTAGACAGGTGGTTCACCACGTTATGTACACACATCCCTCCATACGTGCTGTTTGTATGTCACCGTATACAGGTGTCAATGATGGGTCTGCATTGCATCTGCATGTCGTAGGTAGGTGCAACTATGTTACGGACATCGGCCACTGCACATGCATGGTTGCTGCATGCACAGTACAGATGCCACATGTGTCTCCTGTTGCCATGTTTGTATGCATTGCTATTGTTGGACATGTGTGTTGACATACATAACACATGGACTGAGGTATGATATCACGGGTGTCACAGGCAACCAGTACAAGGGTATGTTTCCCGGTCAACACTGCTACCCCCTGTAGTGTGAGCATTCAACAGACATGGGCCCACCTTCCATTCATGTGTGTAGCATTGGTTAGGCCAGTGTTATGCATGTGGTACATCAAAGGCTATGTATGTATGTGTTGTGTGTGCACTCCATGCACACATCCACACAATCACATGTATGACATATCCAGATGTGTGTTCATTGGTGTACAGCAACAGTCAGGTGTCACAGCTGTGTAAGGGCCGTGGTATGTGTTGAGCTGACCTGTTCATGTATACTGGTATCATTGCAATGCATAACACCTGTTGGATCCCTGTTGGTACATGTGTACTCTGCACAGCTGGTGTACACCACTGTACATGCCCAGTGGTCATGTGTCACATGGTGTTGTGGGACCGTACGGCTGTGTAGTGCTGCACCGATGACATGGTGCTGACTTGACAGCTACAGTGTACACTGCAGTGTGTACGTGTGTGACCTGCACCTGTGACAGCTGTGATGACAGCTGTGTGTGTACAGGTCACTGCATGTGTGACCGCCCTGTGTGTGAGGACAGATTTACCTTACTGTGCCCGTCTGTACTGTGCCCTTCTGTGTGTACACTCCATCTGCATGCAAGACGGCCCTTTGCTACTGCTAAGTGTGTGAGCATGCCCAGTATGCTGTTGTGTAGATGGACACACAGTACATTCCACACTGTGCCCTTCCGTGATTAGACTCCGTGTGCATGCAAGTTGGCCCTTTGCAACTGCTAAGTGTGTGAGCATGCCCAGTATGCCGTTGTGTAGATGGACACACAGTACATTCCACACTGCGCCCTTCCACGATTAGACTCCGTCTGCATGCAAGATGGCCCTTTGCAACTGCTAAGTGTGTGAGCATGCCCAGTATGCTGTTGTGTAGATGGATATACAGTACATTCCACACTGCGCCCTTCCATGATTAGACTCCGTGTGCATGCAAGTTGGCCCTTTGCAACTGCTAAGTGTGTGAGCATGCCCAGTATGCCGTTGTGTAGATGGACACACAGTACATTCCAAACAGACGTGTGATACTAAGCATGTGGGCATGACCATTGACATCCTGTATAGCCATGGTGGCCATCCTGGCAACCGATGTCCATTTTCAATGTCATGATGGATGCCTACATTGAACACACTGGTTTCTCTCTCGAAGGGTGTACTGTCTGTGGCACATCCCATATCTATTTAGTGTTGTAGTGCTCCATAGATATTTAGTTGGCCCGATGACAGCACTGCCGTGTTTGTGTACGTCTACCTTGGGGCAGTAAAATGCTTTCAGACTGCTCACTCTCTAAACATTCCCTATCGGCATATTTGCCTTTGCGGATGATGTCACCCACCTAGGAGTATGCCTCTGGGAGTGCTGTGTTCAGTAATCTTGGTAGCACATTCTGTAAATGCGTAATGCTGTAGTGTGTTAAAGTAATTAGGTGTATGTTCAACTCCCGGCCCTTCCAAGTGTATGTGTGTGTGTGTGTGTGTGTGTGTGTGTGTGTGTGTGTGTGTGTGTTTCCAGCTGCCTGGGGACACAGTAATGCTTTTAGATGCCTCACAACACATACATTCCCTATCGGTGTCTTTGCCTTTGCGGATGATGTCACCCATGTAGAAGTATGCCTCTGGGAGTGCTGTGTTCGGTAATCTCGGTAGCGCGTTCTGTAAATGTGTAATGCTGTAGTGTGTTAAAGTAGTTAGGTGTATGTTCAACTCCTGGCCCTTCCAAGTGTGTGTGTGTGTGTGTGTGTGTGTGTGTGTGTGTGTTTCCAGCTGCCTGGGGACACAGTAATGCTTTTAGATGCCTCACAACACATACATTCCCTATCGGCGTCTTTGCCTTTGCGGCTGATGTCACCCACCTAGATGTATGCCTCTGGGAGTGCTGTGTTAAGTAATCTCGGTAGTGCATTCTGTAAATGCATCATGCTGTAGTGTGATAGGGTAGTTAGGTGTAAGTTCCATGGTAGTTAGGTGTAAGTTCGATTCCCAGGCCTGCCAGATGTGTGTGTGTGTGTGTGTGTGTGTGTGTGTGCATGCTCCCATCCGCCTGGGGACTCAGGTTATGCTTTTAGATGCTTCACAACACAAATATATCCTGCTGACGTCTTTGTCTTTGCGGATGTTGACACGCACCTAGTAGAATGCCTGTGTGTCTGCTGTGTTTAGTAATCTCGGTAGCATGTTCTGTAAATGCGTCATGCTGTAGTGTGATAGGGTAGTCATGTGTAGGTTCAATTACCAGCCCTGCCACATGTGTGTGTGTGTGTGTGTGTGTATGTCTGTATCTCTCTCTCTCTCTATATATATATATATATATATCTATTTTCTGCCCATAACTCTGCTCTTGCATGGACAGCTGACTGTTTCATGTATCGCATATTTGCATAGCTTTCACATACCAATGGGGTATGTTGCAAATCCCAACATTGTCCATGCAACATCCGTGTTACGGGCGGTGTTACACGCCCTTACAGGCGTTTGCTGTATATCTTGGCAGACATCTATCCTTGCTGTACTCTCACTGTACTCGTACATGCCGGAGGCTTCATGTATCATGGCCTAGTTTTGATGTGTGTATGTCTATTTGTGCTGTGTGCATGGCTGTGGGTATGTCCCACTATCATCATTTGTAAAGGTGACAGCCCTATAGGTTCTTCATGTAGACTGCTGTGTCATTTGACATGTCAGCACATACCTGCGGACAGTACTGCGCGTCCTACTGCAGCGCATTTCATACCTTCTGCGTTATCTTGCAGTCAATATTGCTGTTTCCTCACACATGTATCTGTTTCTGTTCATACCACTCCACCTCCTAGAGCAAATTTCTGGACAAGGCCTTATCTGATAGTGGGACACATAGGGGCAGTATTGACATGTTGCTCTTACAAACGTAGATAGTTGACACAATAATAGGTTTTGCATTAGTATGGCTTTTCTGTCGGATTTGGTGTCTTAATCACATGTTTGTCATTATTTCATATCTTCAATTATCATGAAAGTGTCAGAATGTTACTGTTGTTACGTGGAACACACCAAACATATGAGGCAGAACTCTGCACATTCTGCGTAAATCTGTACAGTTGCGGAGTATGTGTCTGATACAAAATATCAACTTTCTGACACCAATACACACACTGTATGGTGGCATCACAGGCCACATGCCATTACATTTATATTGCAGGACACACCCACCCAGACAGTTGTATTCCTCACACAGGCCAACAGCTGCTTATCCACACTAATTGGTCTATCATGTACCGTATATGTGCGCCGGTATTTGCACTTTCCGTCAGTGGCAGAGCTCACGTACGTGTATGGGGGACTGGACATTATTACGGTGACACTGCATGACACCCTGAGGGACACATTACTTTTGTGTCTATTAACCTTCCACATTGACATTCACAGGGCATACGTTGTCATTCACATTTGTCGGAGTACATGCTTATGACTTGTACATGTTTTCTCATTTGTCCTGATGTCTTTCTTCTCACCTGTCCACCTAGTATCACTAGTTCTGTACATGTATTTTGGACAGGTTACCTTCATACCCCTAACCTGTACACATTATGGGTAAACGCCCTGACATTTGACCTTTGCCCTTGTTACATTTGTCATAGTGATGTGCCTTTCTGGTAAATTGCTGGCAAGGCATTACAAACTGTGCGGTAGATAATAGTGACTGACATTTCCATTACATGATTAGTAACACTCATAACATCCATATTCATGGCTACGCCAGTATTCTCACAACGTTATGACTTTGTCTGGGGTATATCTAATATAGTTCCTATTTGTATTTCTTGTACTATGCCTTAGTGCAGCTGTGTTATTCTGACAGTTTGCCAGTTATGGGTACCATCTTGGTCGTACGCATGTCCATCCATGATAATTGCCTACATGACACTGATATAGGACCCTACATATTGCCAAAATGGTTTCCGCAATATCCAGTGGATGGTTTGCCCCATTATTGAGAATATAGGCGTGTGCTATACCCACATCATTCCCACGGGTCGGGCCTACGAAATCTCTGCCAAACAACACCTAGGCCCATTTCTGCATACCCATGATTCCCATACTTGACAACCCTCTACAGTACCCATTACACATGTTTAATGTGTGCGGTATTGAAGTGTGGAGACACTTATATGTACTCCCCACTCTCCGGATATCAGTTCGTACGTCATACATTCTATCGACACATGTGTCATCACCCTTGCACCTGATACTTTTGCATGTACAGCTATTTCGTATTTGCTGAGGTCACTTATTTTGCGTCAGTGTCGGTTGACACTACGTAAGGATCAATTTTTGGAGTCCTGCAATGGACACCTATCTGCATGTTTAAAGTGTAGAACTTGCTGGACTGTCACTTTCTGGCCAATGGTTTGGAATGCAGTGGTTTATTCACCTTTCGTGCATGTCTGTTTGTCTACCCATATTAGCTATAACGTGGCCTATTTATGTACATATGTCGTATCTACGGGACATAAGTCTGTTGTGTATACATATATACATGTACAATCCTCATTTCATAACTTGCTTTGGTTTATGTCTGTGGATTATGTGTATAAACATATATCTATATCCATACCATACCTTTCTACTATACAGATTGTCGCAGAGTGTACAGCTGGTTGCCCCTTTATCTTCAGTGTGTTTTACATAAACCTGTGTCTATCTGGCAATGTAGTGGCATTTCATTTGAGATTTATGGTGGGGAATTCTGGCAAGCAGTTCAGGTTACGACTGCATACCCTTCAGGGAATCCATGCTACTGACACACCCATTATTCTATCCACTTTCTATGTTTGTTCTGGCACATATCTGGGGTTTGTCCCTATTTGTACCGGTAGTTTGCATGGCTTTGTCCGGTTTCATACTTTACGAGGTTAACAGGTTTGAGCCATGTATAACTAACGTGGGGGAAACAGCATTCATTTACTATGCTGTGAGCGGATCACACACACAGGCACTTGCATTTCCTTATTGTGGGTTACGCAGGCGCCGCATGCATATCCTTATTGTGGGTTACATATGTTTACTAAGTCTTTGTGCTTACGTGGGCTTTATTACTTGTGACAGTACCAGTAATTATCTGTAATCCGGTTAACGGACGATCGAAACACACGTTCACCTTTACATATTTAACTGTCTGTACAGCACAGACGCATTCATTACACTTTCACATTATATGTGCTGTAGTCGTAGTTCAACCGGGACTGCATTCACGTTGGCCGGATGTTGTAACCACTATACGTTTGGTGTTCTGACTCATTTATATGCATACCCATAGTACATAGCTACATTAACATATGCCTCACCGCTTCACTTACGTCACAGGCATCCATTCTCCTGCTGGGAAGAATGTGGTACTACATGTTACACATTCCCTATTCCCTACTGCTCTGGACCCAAGCTGCATATTTAATCACTGCAGGGATATTCAGAACCCAAAGGCTTATAGTCCTGACACATACAGGTCTTTAATTGTCAGGGTGTTCATGTGGTGATCTGGGTTTAGGCTTGTCCGCCTGGTGAACGGAACTGCCCTGACCGTGTTCAAATGTCAGACAAAGCACATGGACAGGGTTTGTCCATTTTAAACATTTAATCTGTGTTTACAGACACAGGTGTTTGGGCACCTGTCAGCAGCTTATGATGTTGGCAATACATAATATGGGTGGGGGTGGTTACAATACATAATCCATGGTGAGTGGTGTTCCCATTCACATTTGACTATTTCCTGTATTCATTCTTACGAGGGTTATTATTTTGCACATGACTTAACTATGGATTAACTACGGGTATGCAGTAGTACAGTCAACATATGTGACGGTTTGTTACAGTATAAATGTACGGACCTCTGTAATAGTGGGGACTACCCCACATCCTTCACAACATTTCCTGCTTATGTACATACTATTATTCAGTGAACTTTCGAAGCTTGTGAGAGCAGTAATTACATCTGTCCCTATTTGTCCACCCATCCTTTTAGGCTTTGTCCAGGTTTTGTTGCTGTAATAGGTTGAGAGGTGGTGTCGGTATGTGATTGAGTTGAATATATACTGTCGATAATTCAGTGGGGAGTAGGGTTACCACTTGTTCCTCTTTGCGAGGGGAGGTCCCACTTTGGACAGTTGTGTCCTGTGACGACACCTAAGACATGGCAAATGTCCTGTGATTTTAAGACAATAATATATTTCTTATTTTCTTTACTAGTTGCATGATACAGGTATTTTGTATCTGGTACACATAACTATTATTTGGGATAGCATAAGCTACTCAAATGCTATGGAATAAGCTTTTATCTTGGCATACACGTGTAATTCTGTCCTTTGCACTGGCCGGGAGTATGTTTTATCCTGCAAATTCTCACATTTCTACAAGGGATGTCCCAACTTGGCCATCTGAACAGGTGGCAACCCTAGTGGGGTGACCTGCATGGTGGACAGCTGTTCCATCCTGCGTAGTATGTTTTGCATGTCTGTGTAGAAACTGAACAGTACCGTGACTACACATACATGTTTTGTCCAGATGTGTACAGTTATGGACACCGTGGCATGTAAACAACTCTGAGGTTTCAAAAGGTTACTTATCCCATGCGGGATGTACACACAGTTTGCCGAAACATTAACGCGCAGGAATTTGGATTTACATACCTGTGATGGGATGTTTACAAACGTGGGATACATATTTGCAATCCTAACACTGCCTAGGACGATACTTCCTACTACATATGGGGAATACTCGCTATGTGTAGGTGTACGGATGCGCAAGGCTGGTAGCTGGATTTGGTGGACATTCGGACATGGGTGCGGGTTATGTGCTATACAGGGGTTGCTGCATATTGCATTTGCATGCATGGGTTCTGCTTTTGGATATCCTAGTTCCGCATATGGCATCCTATGTGTATGTGACGGTTACGTTCATGTGTATAGCACATTTTAATATACATATGTTTGTGTGTGTTTGGTATACAATTTGGACTGTCAGGTTTCTTTATGGTTGTTATATAGCCACAACTGCCCAGCTGTGTACTATCACTACCACTGTGGGACTGCTGGTGACCATGCTCATGGGGCTAGACGTGTGTATTGGCGGCGCGCTGACATGATGCGCTTCACTTCCACTGGGTATAACTACTGACAGTGCAGTACATTACGGACACACGATTTTAAATATCATTTGTTCCATGGACGGAAACTCATATTGTGTTGCATGCATTTCTGTTTGGTTCTCCATTTTGTGTGGCCGGGAACTGTCTTGCATGCTTTGCATACGTTTCATTATCCACGAACACTGATAGGTGCGATTACTATTGCAGGCAAGCTATAATATTCTGCAGTTTAGGTTGCCCATCGCCAGCCAACATTGACACGCCTCCGGGCGCAGCTTAGTAATGCCCCATGCACTCGCGCACGTGTCCTATGCATGTGGATGTGGTAGCGGCGCACCTTCATTAATATGCTTATGGCGCTACTACACCATTTATATGCCGCACAGCCGGCACAGGCCTTACACCAGCCTTGTGCCGAGCTTCATGAATCCGGGGGCTGCTATAAAAGCAGGTTCTGAGTCAAAGTTCAGTTGTTCAGTAGTCAGTTGTTGTTTTCCAAATCAGGAGTTGTCATTCAGTTTGTTTTCCAGAACTGTTAAACAATAATAGTAGGAGCTGTTATTCCAGTTGCAGAAGACAAGACAACAGCTTGAAAAGTGGGCAAAAATTCTTATCTTGCCTGCACAAAAAAAAAAAAAAAAAAAAAAAACTGTCTAGATGTTTGCAGAATGCCTAGATTTTCCCCTCATTTTTGGTCTGTTTGTCTTGAAGTCTTCTGGCAAATCATTGAGGATTGAAGTTAGTAAATAGTAGTAAATGACAGACAATTGAGTTTCAGAATTCATATCCTTCAGAAAATATATAATAATGCAAAATCTGTCATTCTACCAACTTTCTAACTTTGTAGGAGCAAGACTTAAAATCTGTCCCTATTTTTTGGGTCTTTGTCCCTCCATTATTTTTGGCTTTGTCCAAATTTCTTGCACTGAGAGGTTGATAGGTATAAAAAAAATAAAGAAACAAACAAATAAATAACTCCAGCAATGAGCCATGACTTTGCATCATGTGCATGAGTCTTCAATGCCATATACTATGTATAACTTTCAGATCAGTAAATGGTACATGTGCAAATGTTCCCTTAGACAAGTCTGCAAAAAAAAAAAAAACAGCTACTGCAATATCTGTAAAGTTCAGGGGGATGTAAAAGATCTTGCAGCACTGATTGAAAAGAGTAAGGAAAATTCCTTGGTGTCCTGGTCATGTTACCTATACTCATTAAAATTGTCACTTCAAGTCTGTCCTGACAAGAGGCAATGTCTGTTGAGACTAACCTGTTCTGCCACTTACGTCTCTGATGAACAGAGGCAGTCAGTAACCACCCATTTATAAATTAAATTTGTGGGTCACATTTGGGTTGCACAGCTAGGTTTATAAGGGCCCTAGTGGCCATTTGCCTAGTATATACATATGAAGCTAATAATAGAAATAGTACAATTATAGAAATAGTAATAGTCATAAAGCAAGGCGAAAATAATAGACAATCTCATGAAATTTTATCACTTGATATACAGCTCTTAAAAGAAGAAACAGTCATAACCTAGTGTACAGAAATGCATGCCTTTTTATATTCTTAGTTCGTGTATTCAGTTTTATTAACTGGCAATGCCCACTTCTTGTGTTCACTTTAGGAACCTGTTGCAGTCTTCTTCTACCATCAGTTAACAGCAAGAGTTAAGGGCCTTCCCACCCCCAGAGTCTGACACTGAGAAATTTTTACAAAGTGCGCATTTTAATCAGCTAGTAGGGATGACATTAGTCTGGTCCTCAGTGAAGTTACAGATGATGTAAAAGTTCATTTTTTTCACTTTTCATTTTGTAGTACAGGTATAACATTTTTAATGGCATCATGGGTCCATATGTCCTTTGTCTGACAACCATGAATGTAGCCATAATTTTGAACTACACATATACTTTCAGAATGTAACTCCTTCCTCCTCAGAATATAGCTCCTGTCCCCCTTGTAGTACATCTTTCTGAATGACATTCCTTTTTCAGGACTGAAACTAGAAAAACACTCCTCAAAGGCCTGTGCAACATCAGACATCATAGGCGGTAAACCAGGTCACTCCCAATACATATTGCCTCTTGTCAGACGGACTTGAGGTGACATTCATAGTAAGTATAGGTAACTTGACCAGGACACCAAGGAAATTTCCTTACTCTTTTCAGCAAGTGTTGCAAGACATTTTATATCCACCTAAACTTTACAGACACTGCACTGTCTGGTCTTTTTACAGCCTTGTCTAAAGGAATATTTACCCATGTTCCATATATATATATATATATATATATATATATATATATATATATATTTAGTCAGCCTATCATCCAGGGTGAGGAAAATTTTTCTAAAAATTCTGTAAATTAATAAAATAAAAGCACAATAAACATGCTAGGGCTTTTTTATTTCAGTTCTAGCACTCTTCCTTGCACAAAGTAAACTGACCTAGCTGAAAATGATCACCTCTTATGGATGTTTTAAAACTGGAAGAATGGGGGAAACAGTATGCATGGTTGTTGGATACTTAACTTTAAAAAGCTCAGACTCTTATCTAGCTGCATGCATAGTTCAGTGAGGTGGCCGGGAATAATTGCTTTCATTTAAAAAGCAGACTTGAGTAGTTTGATGGTCTCACATACTAGTATCAGGCTTGTCCTGGTAATGCCACTGCTTATATTCTTCAGAAATATAATACATTATTGTAAATCAGACAGATGGGATCATATACCTCCTGGATGGTAGATCAAGAACTCAACAGATAGACAAGTAATGTTTTTATATGGTTTGATGGCTAGTATACACATTATGGCATAGGACATTGTTATAGAATTCCAATTCCTCTTATGCAGATAATATACAACACCAGATTTTAGACTCCAGAATGCCTGTTATCATCTTCAGTCCAAGTTTTTTATGTTCTTGGACAATGCAGTCGAATTTCCTAGTCACTAACTCCTCCAAACCCTCTGTGACAGCAATGCACATTTACAAGCATATACACACACACACACACACACACACACACACACACACACACACACATATATGGCTCCCTATTGAAATGTCAATACTCGAAATGTCGATTGCCGAAAAGCTGAAAAAAAAAAGATGGAAAACCCAGAGAAGAGCGAATACTGAAAATCTGTCTTCTCATTAAAACTTCTTTTTGCAGGGGGTAAGCCCCCCTTGCACCCCTGAACGTGTATATACCAACTCTGAGATTGCCATACCTCAAAGAAAAGTGAATATTCCAAGAAATGCATCTCAGACTTAGAATATATAAGTCAGATCTTTTGGTCATTCAACCTGTACATTTTGGGTCTCGCTGTAGTGGGTCCCAACATTTCAAATAATTACTCATGCATGCACATGCGTACACATCCACTGACCTCTTAAATTCACCTTCTCAATGACCAGTCCTAGGTTTATTGTCAGTGGACTTTCATAAGTACACAAATAACATAAGGCCATTTGGACCCCTCTTTTACCAAATGTTTAATTATACAGCTCATAATGACTTGATAGAATATCATTCAGTGTCAGGTATCACACTTATCTTTGGTGCAGAACGCTGTGGGTGCTATTCCCACACCTGGGAGATGGACTGATGACACTGCAGTGCAGCATAAGGGAGGTGTTTCACTCTTGAATGTGTTATCCTGGGATGAGATGTTAAACTGAGGCCCTATCTGCCTGAGTTGGTGGTAGCTCACGTGGATATAAAAGATCCTACAGCATTTATTGAAAAAAGTAGGGGAAGATCATTAATGCTCTGGCTAAATTTCTCCTAGCGGTATAAATCCACCTTGGGTCTCCCCTGAAAAGAGGCTACTAGTTAGAGAGACTAAGCCAGTCAACAAAGGATAAGTAAAAAAAGAATTCAAGCAAATTTGAATACTTTTAATTGCCAAATCAGAGATGGAGTGATCCAGAGTGTCGACCCCAAAAGTCCAGGCTAAGCATATACTACTTATCTTCTCCATGTTTGGGAAGCTGTAATGTGCCCAGAGTACCTGGAGTTCATCCATAACCACTTATCACATCTCTGCAAATATAAACTGCGAATGGCAAGGCCACATTTCTAGCAGCCCCTATTAGTGATCTCCTAGCATCTCTGGATGACAACATAGCCTCTGAGAATCATTATATCATACTAGTTTACAGAGCTACAATATCCTGGAATGCTGGATAATGATCCTGCAGTCATGTAGGTACATTAATTAAACCTCAGCCCATGAATGTGTGAATGGGTGTTGTCCATGTCTTCCCATTTGTTCCATGGATCCTAGCAGGGCTGAATGCTCAGTTACATTCATACCTCTCAGGTGACCAGATTTTTACAGAATATCCAGATTTCTAGCTCATATCGTCGAATGTTCCTAATAAAATGTGTGATTTTCTGGCAAATTGTTGAGGATTGAAGTCAATAAATAAAGACAGACATTTGTGTTTCAGACTTCATATCCTTCAGGAAATGTATTTTATGCTAAACCTACTATTCTATCAGCCTTCTAAGTTCATAAATGTAATATTTAAATCTGTCCCTGATTTCGGTTCCTTGTTCTCCTTTTATTTTTGGCTTTGTGAGAGGTTGAGATATATGTTCACATTTTTCAACCTCTTTTTAAAGATTTTGAAATCGGTCATTTGTGATCTACTCCCTACTTCCAGTAGATCATTTGGCTTTTGATATCCATTTTTGCAATAAATTATTAATTAAATACGAAAAATGTTTTTCCTGTTGCATACAAAGCCACATTTTAAGTATAGGGTTCAGTGCTTTCTAAAGGAGATTGCCCTTCTGTGTCGGTTGGCTCATACAGTAGACTCCCTCATATTCAGTCTCACTGGGACCGAACCTTAGGCTGGATGAACAAGTGGCTGATTAATCAGAAAAAGCATACAAAGTAGCATTTATAGGTTATAAATCAGCTAGAATAACAGGATTTGTGTTAGTATGCATTTTTCTAATGAATATGAAGCCAAAAACTCAAATGTCTGTAATTATTTGGTCCAGAGGAGGCAGAAGTGTTGTTCTTCTCTATTATCTTTTGCTAGGGCTATGGCAGAATTTTGATGGCCGGTTAAAAGAGGACACTGGTTAAACAGAGGACAGATAAGAGGGAGTCTACTGTAAAAGTTAATTTGAACAAATGGACATTTTCTCATTCTCCCTTCATGGGAATGTTATTGAATGTATCTAATTTTGTATTCGGGATCATAGGTAACTTTGCATCTCGGCATTTTCTGCTTCAAATTTCATCTCAGCACATCTATTCACTTTGTCACAAAAAAAAAAAAAAATCATTCAAGAACCTTTAGTCTGCTGTTGACCTGGGGTAATGGCTTGTATATAGTAGAAGAATGTGTTGAAGACCACTGAGAAAGGGGCTCCTCTCATACATTTCAAAGTAAATAAGGCTGTTCAACTGTGCCTGTTGTATGTATTTAACATTAGCTACTCCACCCCTAAGAACAGAAAGCACCTGGATACAGCTTAACATAGTAAGTGCCAAACACAATATGATGTTTTGAACCATTTTGTCAAAAGCAGGGAAAAAAACATAAATTATAAACTGATGTTCTGGATGAAGTGGGAGTCATGCAACCCTTTACTCAGTATAACATGTTCTGATATCATGCAAATTTGAAGCAAAAGTGCAGGGCTATAGAAAAAGTTATGAATTAAAATGGCATGATGAATGGTTCATAGAGTCATAGGTTCATAGGTTGGTACTAGGCTATCTGCCCGAAGGCATTTGTAAGCCTAGCCAGAATGTGTTGGCTTTCGCCACCCCCTTAGATTAGTTCCCTGTGCCTCTGTCCAGCAGAGCCACTGAAGTGATCCCAGAGGTAAACTTTCTGTTTCCCATTCACTCGTCAAGGTTTCTTTTGAAGAGTGTTAGCGAGGAGCTCTGCCTAATGTAGATTGGGATCTTGTTCCAAAGCATGGGAAGTCTCTGGGACAGGAATCTATCCCTCCAGCATGTCCTATTTATTGTTGTGGTGAGGTTTAGATCCCTAGAGCGTGTGACTCAAGGGGGTAAGGTTTTCTTTAGGTGGAGCATGTCCATCAGTTCTGGGTTGGACATGGCCTTGTATGTCAGGCAGAGATCACCTCTGAATAGGTGGTATGCAACCGAGTACAACGGGAGTTTCTTCAGTCAAGCTGCATCGGGCATCTGTTTGAGGCCAGTGATCCTCTTGGTGAGGTACTTCTGTGGTCTTTCCAGCTGTTGCAGGTGTCTTGTAAGATACATCCCAAATGGGGCATTGTACGCTATGATGCGTCTGATGAGTGATGAGTAGAGGGGCACAATGACCTCTTTTGATCTGGATGTGAACCCTTTTGTGATTAGGTGGGCCACATTGAAGGATTTTCTAACCACTTTGGCAATGTTATTATCAAAGGTGAGATTACTATCTACTTGGGTCCCCAGATCCCTTATTACAACTTCCGTATTTAGGGGACTACCACCTATGTGGTAGTTTGTGGGTACTTTGTTTTTTCCAAAGGGGATGACTATGCACTTTTTAGCATTTAGCTTGAGGCCATGATTTTGACACCAGGTATCCATCTCAGTGAGACCCTTTTGGAGGATGTCTGTGTCAGCCGGAGAGTCAGTTATAGCCCCTAGTTTGCAGTCATCTGTGAACTTGGTCAGCCATAGTCCTCTTGTGCTTGCCTGTACCTCTGAGAAGTATATACCGAACAGGAGGGGTCCTAGGACTGAGCCCTGGGGAATGCCACTTGTAACCGGTTTAGAGTCAGTCCTAGCTCCCGCAACTCTCACCATGAGGGTTCTGTAGTTGGCAACACATCTTGTGATGTAAGGGTTTATGTTCAGGCTGGTGAGCTTGTCTATAATACCAGAATGGGGAATGGTGTCGAAGGCCTTAGCGAGGTCTAGGTAGGCTGTGTGTACCATCTTTCCCTCGTCTATAGCCTTGGTAACTGTCTCAAAGAAGTCCACCAGGGTTAGGAGGCATGATCTGCCCTTAACAAAGCCAAACTGGGTAGGGTCCAATGTTTGGAGGTTCCCAATGTCTCTGTTAATGAGTTCCATGATGATGCGCTCCATAGCCTTTAAGACCAAGCTAGTCAGACTTATAGGGTGATAGTTCCCGGGGTCTGTTGTGGCTCCACCTTTGTGGAGCAGAATAACCGTTGCTGTGTGCCACTCTATGGGTATGTAGCCTGTCGAGAGGCTGAGTTCGAACAGTGTGTTTAGGTGAAGGGTTAGTTCATCTTTGAGCTTGTGTAGGACGCAGCCTAAGACACCGTCTGGTCCCATTGACACTGTGTTTTTAGCTTTGGAGAGGGCTGTTTTAACCTGAGTCTCTGTGATTTCAGGGACTCTACATTCTTCTGGTATGGTTATGGGCCATTTTGGGGGTGAGAGGGGGGTGAAGTTTGCACTGAACCTGTCTGCCAGGATGTTGGCGATATCAGTCGGTTCAGTTTATTTTGTGCCATTCTGCACTAACTCCGAGCAGATCTGAGCATTGCCACTTAGATTCTTGACATAGCTAAAGAACGCCTTGTAGTTATCTTTGGAGTCCTTGGCAATTTGTCTTTCAAAGCTCGCCTTGGATGATTTTATGAGGGATCGTAGTTTCTTGCTGATACTGATCAGGGATGTCTTCCCTTCTTGGGATTTTACTTTTTTCTGTACTAGTTTCCTCCTTCTATTGTATCGCTTGTTTATGGAAAGAGTCCACCAGACTGGTTTCCTTTTCTTGGAGGAGAGAGTCTTGGTTTTGCTTGCAATGGCACGACCCATGCATTCTTGTAACTGCCTGTAGAATGCATTAGTAAAGGATTTTGCAGCTTGGACAGTGTTATCCTTCAGCATGGGGGTTTTGAAACTTTCCATCTCAGTCTTAAGTAATGTGAAGTTTGCTTTTGAAAAGTTTTTCACGGTGGTTTTCTTGTCCGGGGGTGGGGGCAGAATATGGATATCCAAAGTGATTTGTTTATGGTCAGATCAAACCAGTGAGGGGATGACCTCTGGTGTGGAACACCGGTCACCCATGTTGGTGATGACCAGGTCCAATATGTTGTCACCTCTGGTGGGAGTGTTGACAAGTTGAACCAGCGTATTTGAGTTTATAAATTCTAGGAAAAGTTGGGCAAGGGAGTTAGTACTTGAGTAGTTCTCCCAGTTAATGTTTGGGTAATTGAAATCACCCAATATTAGGGTGTTTGGTAGGACCTTTATGTTTCCCAGTGTTTCCAGAAGCACGGAATGGGGGTCCTGGGACATGGTGGGTGATCTGTAGCAAGCTGCAATTTGAATTGCAGTTTTGCTCATTGTTAGTTGCACGTGGATGATCTCTGAAGCATTGTGCTGTGCCACTAACCTGGAGGTGTGGGTATCCTTGATGAATATGTATACGCCCCCACCTTTTATATTTTGGTTTGCGTTCTGTGGCCAAAATGTATGGTATGAGTTGTAGCCTGGTAGTGCTGGGGTGCTCTCTGGAGCCTTAAACCAGGTTTCTGTTACTGCACATATATCGATTTTCTCCATACTGAGGAGTGCCTTGAGTGCATGCATTTTAAGGTTTAGACTTCTGGCATTGAGTAGCATTACCCTCAGTTTTTTGTTACTTGTGCTATTTACGGTGGTGGGTTTGTCTTTTGAGCCTTGCCTAAAAAAGGCACTATGGGGGTGGCAAGAGCCTTGGCCAGTATTCAAAAGCCTAAGGGTGACAGGTGCAAGCTGTTTCTAGCGAAGCAGCGTGGCTTGTCGAGCATGTCATTCCGGGCGGACAGACACTGGATCCCCTTTGAATGACACCAGAAACTTAGCCAATTGTTGAAATCGAGAATTTTTTTCTTTATAACGTGGTATCATTCTTGGTGAGGGCAGGATGATACTCAGGGTCAGGGTCATACCGGCCTGGGCAACGTGATCAGAGAGCTCTTCCATGTCTCCCTTCATGTAGTCCAGGGAGGTATGGCTCAGATCATTCACAACAACATGGACAATGACAGAGTCATATTTGTACTTGTTCTGGAGTGACCTGAGTGCTTGTGTTATGTGGCGGATCCTGGCACCTGACAGGCAGCTAACAGTAACCTTCTCCTTATTCAGCCTTGTGAGTGGGACGTCAGTGTGTCTGACTATAGAGTCACCTATTGCTAGTATGTTGGGTATGTTATTTTGCCTTAAGGGCTGTGATTGCATGACCACTGGTTTTGTGAAGTATGTGTTTCATAGTTTGTGTTGGGGGGTGGAGGTTGCTTGGATGTTTGCTTTGGAGGTCTCTGTTGCTTTTGCAGATTTTTATTTAGAGCCTCCGAGTATGTTTTCATGTATTTATGTGTTTTTTGCCGGTGCTGGTTTAATGGGTCTATGTAAGACTGGTGGTGTGATGAAAGTATTTCCCTTCTCCTCTTGACTGTCTGATCCAGTCTTAGGTTGAGAGACCTTAGCCTCTAGTTTGGCTGTATAACTGCATCTCTCGCATGTATTAGTGTTTGGTGGTAGGAGGAGGGGGCTGTCTGTGTACATGAGGCAGTTGTAACATTGCCTCAAAATGCCCAGATTCACCAGTTGGACTGGAGAGTACACCTGAAACTGCCCTTTGGACATGCCTGGATAGCTACAGTGAACTGTTTTACTGGATGACTGGTAAGGCTGAATAGAGAGCCTTGTCCTTCTGTACAGTACAGGAGGGTCTAGTGCTAGGGTTTATAAGTGCTTGCTATAAGTTTTGAGCAAGTGCCGGGCTGAGAAATTAATGGCTTGAGTGCTTAAGTTGAACGTTTGTCTAGTTCCAAGGGAAAAATTGAAAAGGAGACTTTGTGGAGCCGGGAATAGTTTAATCTTAGCTAACCTGTGCTGCCCGGCACGCAAAACCGGGCAAATACGGTATTTATAGCAGGAAAATGAAAGAGATAGAAATTAGCCCAAAATGGCAATAAATGGTATGATGAATGGTATGGTTACCATCTGATCACTCCTATTCATTTGACAATTCTTTTCACCCATAGCCCTTAGCAATATCCAGGATATTTCCTCATGTTATCATAAATTACAGTTAGTACAGGGTGAGAGTTAAACTGGTGAAGTGGATAGGAAACTTAGTGAATGACCAGATACAAAGGTGGTAGTTGTGACAAACTTCTTCAGGAAAAGTTATGAACAAAAAAAGTGCTAGACAGTTAAGTTCTAAGGATATTTTGATATGTAAATTTGTACAAGATATTACACTAATATTAGAGACAAAGACCCACCAATTTAATGACAGCTCCAAGATTTGGGCTGTACTAATAAGCAGAGGGGTTGGTTTTTAGCAATATGTGGCATAGGTTGAAGGTTGTGAAGGTAGACAGCAACTGAGATTAGGTGTTAGAAAACTACAAGTTTATGCACTGTGGTGGGTGGTATATAAGGAAACCATACATGTTAGACCTGGATAAATATTGAGGTTAATTGCTAATTGCTGAAATTTCAAGTTATACACTGCAATATAAATGGATAGTGTTGAATGTTACGAGAGCATTGTATGCCTGGTGTGGCTATGGACATCTTTGCAGAGAAGTGTAAAATGTTAGGTCAATGGATACTTTCATGGATAGCTAGAAGAATGGAATTTGAAATGGGTAAACAGGGCTAAGGGTTACCAACTAAACATTTAACACAAAATTTGAGTTTCAAACCTAGCCACTGCTGGGGGAACTCCATCTGGTCCAGCAGAAGGGGAACACATTTGGAATTATACTTCTGAATGTCTGAAGTGGGATTTTTTTTACCTATTTGATGACCACATAAGTCCACTAGACAAGCTACCCCTTTTCAGGGGCAACACAGGAGCTCTGGAGAAATGACTTGCTCAAAGTCACACAAGAGATAAAAGAAATTAGGTGAATCAAACCATGTACCCCAGGCATAGGAAGCAGTTCATTCACAGCTCAGAGTTTATTTCTCTGCACTGATTGCTGGACCAGTTGTTTAACACTAATGCTGCTTTTTTCATTGTTTACTCAACACAGTATTTGCAATACACAAAAACACTAAAATCAATTATGGACATCAGATGTGAGATGCTTATAAGAATCTTGTTGTACATGTCATAAATGTTCCTGAAAAGACTTTAACATTTTGTGGGTCAATAACACATCGTTGAAGTGTTTGTTAAAGCTAAAGATTGCACATAGGGCAGGCAAAGACATATTAGAAATGTCAGGACTATTAGTTATAGGTAAAAACCTGCTTCACTTTGCATTGGTAAATGAAAGAGCCAAACTTTTTATTATAGTATGGTATTAAGGACATAGCACTCCTGAGGTTTAGGAAGGAAACATAGCTTTCCCCAACATTATCAGTCCTAAGTAGCTAATCATTAACATATAAGCTTCAAATTCCAAAGGATAATATTATCACCTTAGGAAGGTAGGAGTTTGTACTTTGAGAAGACACCAGACTCTGTATCACAGACAAAGACCTGCACGTGGAACAGTACAAATGGAAAAGTGACAGAAATCGGTGATTGTTAGAGATAAGAGCTGAGCTTATAGGTCATGTGGGAATAACCATGACAATAGTGTATTTGGAGTTAATGTTACAGCTGATTCACATTTGATATCCATATTGGTGCATGAGGGGTATTATGCAGATCTGTGTCCAGTAAACAAGGAAAACATCAGAGTTATACAAACATCAAGATACACAAACACATGAAAATCAATTACTTTTACAGAGCTGCAAGCCCCATTTGTAACATGCTTACTTAAATATTCTTGATCCATGACTGCATATCTGTGAGGAAAGGGCAAACTCCCTGAAAGACCTAAGGTATTCATTTATTTATTTATTGACTTCAATCCTCAACAATTTGTCAGAAAAAGACACATATTATAAGGAACAGTCTAAGATATGAGACAGAAATCAGGATATTCTGCAAAGATGTGGTTACCTGAGAGGTATAAATGTAATGAAGCATTCAACCCTGCTAGGATCCATGGAACAAATGGGAAGACATGGACAACATCCAATGACACACTCATGGGCTGAGGTTTCATTAATGTTCCTACATGACTGCAGGATCATTATCCAGCATTCCAGAATGTTGTAGCTCTGTAAACTAGTTTCAGTGATACAAGCAGTAAATCCGGGTCTATATCATATGAGCGAATCAGACAAATTGTGAACGTTCATAATATCAAACGTACCGGACCTCGAACGTCCCACCCCTTGCTAAATATATATTCCAACTCCGAGATCGCACTACAGTGAGGAAAGGGCAAATATCCCATTCTTCACTGTACCGCGATCTCAGAAAAAGCACTTTGAAGTCCGGTACGTTCGTTATTATGAGCGTTTGCAATTTGTGTGATTCGTTCATATGATATAGACCCGTAAAGCCAAATTACACCTGCTGTTCAAAGTATTAAAAGTGCTAATGAACCCCTAACATCTGATCACAATTTAAGAACTACGGCATTGAATAGTTCCTCAAACAAAACTCCAGTACCTGTTAAAGTACTCAAGCTATGCAACAATAAACACAATAAATATGAACACAAAGTGCATCCAAAACAAAGAAAATAAACATGCATGCCTGCTTCAATAAAAGCAGCAGTCAAAATAAATTAGAACTTCAGTGTTAGTGCCTTTGATAATTCAAGACAGGATTGTATTACATTCATTCACTCATTCTCTAACTGCTTGCTTAATCCATTTCAGAGCTGTTTGGTGCCAGACCCTGCCACAGTGCTCATTGGGCGCAAGGCAGAGAAAATTATACTGGGTTAGTTGGCAGTCCGTCTCAGTACACACACGTACACACACACACACACACACACACACACACACACACACACACACACACACACACACACACACACACACACACATGCACACAGACTGCTAATTCACTGATAATAAAAGAATTTTGATGGCCGGTTAAAAGAGGATGCCGGTTAAACAGAGGACAGATAAGATGGAGTCTACTGTAAAAGCAAATTTGAACAACTGGACATTTTCTCATTCTCCCTTCATGGGAATGTTAATGACGTATCTAATTTTGTATAAGGGATCATAGGTAACTTTGCATCTCGGCAGTTTCTGCTTCAAATTACTTCTCAGCACATCTATTCACTTTGTCACAAAAAAAAAAAAGAATCATTCAAGAACCTTTAGTCTGCTGTTGACCTGGGGTAATGGCTTGTATATAGTAGAAGAATGTGTTGAAGACCACTGAGAAAGGGGATCCTCTCATACATTGCAATGTAAATAAGGCTGTTCAACTGTGCCTGTTGTATGTATTTAACATTAGCTACTCCACCCCTAAGAATAGAAAGCACCTGGATACAGCTTAACATAGTAAGTGCCAAACACAATATGATGTTTTGAACCATTTTGTCAAAAGCAGGGGAAAAAACATTTTTATTTTATTTTTTATTTATTTTACATTTGTTAACCGGGCTAGTCCAACTGGATACATGTCCATTTTCAGTGGAGGCCCGAGGAGAAAAGCTCCACTATCTAATACTTAACAAGCTAAGAATATACAAGTTATACAATAAAACCATTTTCATAAACTTCTTAGTGACTATCTAAGTGTCTGAGTACAATGTGAGTCAATAGCATGAGTCTATAATAGATGCTTTACTAAGTTATGAAAGTTTTAATATAGACATAAGTAACAAAATCTATAATTTTATATAACTAATGAGCTATAGCCAGAAACATTTTTTTTAAGGGGAAAGTGAATAGTCCTAGAGTAAATGGAAGAGAGGAAAGAAAGATCAGGTGAGAGGAAAGGAGGGAAAGAAAGCAAGAGAGCAAGGTTACCCAGGGTTATTGCAAGAGCAAAGCCAGTGGTTAGTTAGGAAGAGTTTTAGATTGGTTTTAAATAGTGAAATAGAAGTCAGGGATGTAAGGTCTGGTGGTAGTAGATTCCATATTTTGCCAATTGAGTTAGAAAATATGGAGTCACCTGCTACATTATTTGCTCTAGAGGTTTTTACAAGAGTTTTGTTACAGGAACGTAGATTCCTCATGTTGTGGTAGGGCTTTATGAGGGGAGAGAGGATTGGTGTGTTTTCAGGGTGGTAGAGGACTTTGTGGGCAATAGTGAGTTGATAGTATTGTATGAGGTGGGGTAATTCCAGCCACCCTAGTTTTATAAGATTCAAGCAATGGTGAGTTCTGTATGGAGAGGCAGTGGCAAATCTGGCGATGTTGTTGTATGATGTGGCTAGTTTATTGAGGTTGTACTTAGACAGATTAGTGTATATAGAAGAAGCATATAAAAGGGTTGATATTAAGTGGGTTCTAGCTATAGTAGTTCTAGCCTCAGGAGTTAGGAAAGATTTGATTCTATAGAGTGAACCGAGTTTCCTGTTAGTTGTTTTTATAGTGGAGTTGATATGACAGTCAAATTTTAGTTGGTTGTCGATAGTAATACCCAAGAGTTTCGTAGTTTGGTCAGGAGTGATAAGTGTGCCATTGTTTGATGTAAGTGTGAAATCAATGGAGGGTGATAGGTGAGTGGGTGGAAAGAGCAGAAGTTTGGTTTTCTTGGGGTTTAGTAGGAGACAGTGGTTAGAGAACCATTGCTCAATGGTGGTGAAGGTGTGTTGTGTTAGTGAGTGAAGTTCAGTCTGGGTTGAGGCAGAGCAAATGATGGTTGTGTCATCAGCATATTGAATACAAGTAGATAGAGGAGTGGCTAGATGAAGATCGTTGATAAAAATGGAAAACAGAAGAGGACCTAAGATGGAGCCCTGAGGAACTCCTATAGAGGTGGGGAGAAGATTTGAGAGATGGTTGTCCCAGAGAACTGCCTGTTCGCGTTTTTCAAGATAGGATGAGAACCAGCTTAAGGCTTGATTGTCAAGAGAGAGGGAACGTAAGCATTGTAGGAGAAGTTGATGATTAACCATGTCGAAGGCTTTAGACAGGTCTACAAAGAATGCAGAGGAAGTAGTGTTATTGTTGCGATTTATGTTGATAGAGTCGATGAAGGATAGTAGGGCGGTGGTAGTACTGTGGAATGGGCGAAACCCATGTTGGCAGGTAGCTAGGAGATTGTTGCTTAACAGGTGATTAAGTAACTGTTTGTGAATACATTTCTCCATAATTTTTGCAAGAGGAGATAGTAATGCTATGGGGCGGTAGTTCGAATACTCTAAAGAGTCACTGCCTTTGAAGAGAGGGATGATGTGGGAGATTTTCCAGACAGAAGGGATAGTGCATTCTTTTACAGTCCTATTAATTAGTAGAGAGATGGGGTACGCTATTGCTTTGGCACCTAGTTGGAGGTATTCTGCAGGTAATTTATCTGCTGAAGGGGTTGTTGGCTTAAGTTTTTGAAGTAAGGACAAAATGTAGGAGGTAGGTATGGGTTGGAGGCGAAATGGAGGAGGGGTGGAGCTAGGCTTAGTAAGTTTGGAGATGTCAGGGCTTTGTTGATCAGCTAGCTTTAGAATGGCTGAAGTAAAGAAGGTGTTAAAGGCATTAGCTATTTCTGAGGGGGAGTTGGTGTTAGAGCCTTGTGGAGTAGGTGTGGCTGGTTTGCCAGGGGATAGAAGAGTATTAATAGCAGACCAACATTTATTTGGTTGGTGGAGGGAAGATTGTTGTAATTGAGTGTAGAAAATTTTTTTTATCATGTAGGATAGCTTGTTTCGTCATATTTCTTTTTTGTTTAAACGAGAGATGGTCAGTTATATTTTTAGTGGTTCGCCATGTGTTCCAGGCTTTGTTTCTTTTAAGAATTAGTTGCCTAGTTTTGTTAGAGAGCCATGGTGCTGTTTTAGCTTTTATACGTATGGAACGCAGTGGGGCATGGTGTTCAAGGATGGTGAGAAAGGTATTATTGAAGTGGTTAACCGCTTTATCTATTGGGAGTGTTTTAAGAGGTGACCAGTTGACTTGCATAAGTTCATTTTGAAACAGATTGGGGTGAAAATGCTTTTTACAGCGGGATGATCGAACTTGGGTTGGGATGGAAAGATTAGTTTTATGCCTGATGATATAAGTTAGGGAGTGATCACTAAGGTCATCTGGGAGGGTCCCTGTTGTATATTTTTGCTGGGGACTGTTTGTTAAGATCCAATCAAGTACTACTTCTTTGTTACTATGCTTGTTTGCTCTTGTAGGGGTGTTTATGTGTTGAGTAAAGCCATGCAGGTTAATAAGAGTAGATGGATTAGTATGTTCACATGAGTTCCAGTCAATATTCAAGTCTCCTAAAAGTATTGTTTCTTGGAGGAGATTTAGAAAGCCAGTTTAGCAGGTCTTCTAATATAGTGGGATTTTTGCCCGGAGGAATATAGGTACAGATAATATTTATATTTTTGTGAGGATTGATTTGGAATTTTGTGATAATTAATTCAGCATTTGTGTCAGCTAATAGGGTATGATTTATTATGCTTAGGTGCAGGCCCGTTTTGTAGAGTATAGCTACTCCACCTCCTTTTTTGTTTAAGCGGTCCTGTCTGAGGATATTGTAGCCAGGGGGGAGAATTTCGTTGTCTTTTATTGTAGGTTTGAGCCATGTTTCAGTTAGACAGAGAATGTCGAACTGTTGGACTTCAAGTAAAGCATGTATTTGTGGTATTTTATTGCAGATGCTACGTATATTAAGTTGGGCAATTGAGAGTGATTTGGGAGGTTTGGTAGGTAGGGTTGGCTTTGGATTAGCTAGATGGCAGTTGTTTAGTACTGGAGATAGGTCAGGGCCTGGGTTGGGGTGTATGTCTCCATGTATTAGTGAGCTAATTAATAAAGGTTATAGAATTGTGATGGTTTGTACTGGTAAATATCACGTTTTTTGGGGTTATGAATACAATATTTGGTGTGAGTAAGACGGTGGTATTTAGGTAGAAGATAAGAGGTTTTATAGATGATATTAAGATTGTTAATGAGTGTAGGTGGGGGAGTAGTTAGGGTATATTTGCGTGGGATAGTAAGAGTTGTGGGTAAGCTTAGTTCATAGGAGGTTGAGAGATAGGTAGTGGTGAGAGTAGTTAAGAGAGTTAGTAGTAGGGTGGGGTGATGTAGGATAGGCATAGTTAGGTTGGATATAAGTGAGTGACTTGACAGGATGTGGTCTAAGGAGTAGGAGGGAGGGGACTAATTATGGAGGGGGTGGGGACAGGAAGCTGTTGTGATTGGTAGAATGAGGGGGGGAGTGGTTATGTAGAGATAAATGTAGAGGTCCTAGGGGTGGGTGAGATTTGGGGGCAGGGAGGGGAGTGGAGTGAGCCCGAAGGGCGAACGGAGCGGGAAGACACAAAAGAGTAGTAGTGCACAGAAAACAATCAGTAAAGGTGGAGAACCAGAAGGTAAGCTTGTTACAGGTATGGAAGAGGCAATACAGTGGAAGTATGGCGAGTGGTGAGTGCTCAGACTGTTTAGCAGCAAAGTAAAAGTAAGTAGAGAGGTCTGTAAGAGGCCAGGGAGAAAAATAGAAGAGCAGATTGTGAGCTAGGAGATCCAGGTACAAGAGGAAGGGTACAGGAGAGTTAAAGAACAGCTAAAAAGGGAGTCAAGCCAAAGTTAGAGGATGCCACCTAGTGACCAGTAGATTAAATCAGAGTTATCCAGGTAGGAAGGGGTGAAATGAGGACAGTAGTAGTGAACAGAATCAGTATTAAGGCTAGAGGATATAGAACTAACAAGGGTGGCTATGGGAGCTTAGTAAATAAGGGTTTGGAAGGGCCTCCAAATAAAATTAGGGTATTGGCTGCTGCTAGTCCTAGGCAGTTAGCTAGACCAGAATTCTAGGGTCAGAAGGTTTGGATTATTCATATACAGGTAACATACTTTTATAGTCTTTGTATTGTTGTTAACATAAATTATAAACTGATGCTCTGGATGAAGTGGGAATCATGCAACCCTTTACTCAGTATAACATGTTCTGATATCATACAAATTTGAAGCAAAAGTGCAGGGCTATAGAAAAAGTTATGAATTAAAATGGCATGATGAATGGTTCATAGGTTCATAGGCTATCTGCTCGAAGGCATTTGTAAGCCTAGCCAGAATGTGTTGGCTTTTGCGGCCCCCTTAGATTAGTTCCCTGTGCTTCTTTCCAGCAGAGCCACTGAAGTGATCCCCGAGGTAAACTTTCTGTTTTCCATCCACTCGTCAACGTTTCTTTTGAAGAGTGTTAGTGAGGAGCTCTGCCTAATGTAGATTGGGATTTTGTTCCAAAGCATGGGAAGTCTCTGGGACAGGAATCTATCCCTTCATCATGTCCTATTTATTGTTGTGGTGAGGTTTAGATCCCTAGAGCGTGTGGCTTGAAGGAGTAAGGTTTTCTTTAGGTGGAGCATGTCCATCAGTTCTGGGTTGGACATGGCCTTGTATGTCAGGCAGAGATCATCTCTGAGTAGCCGACATGCAACTGAGTACAACTGGAGTTTCTTCAGTTGAGCTGTATAGGGCATCTGTTTGAGGCCAGTGATCCTCTTGGTGAGGTACTTCTGTGGTCTTTCCAGCTGTTGCAGGTGTCTTGTAAGGTACATCCCAAATGGGACGCTGTACTCTATGATGGGTCTGATGAGTGATGAGTAGAGGGGAACAATGACCTCTTTTGATCTTGATGCGAACCCTTTTGTGATTAGGTGGGCCACGTAGAAGGATTTTCTAACCACTTTGGCAATGTGATTATCAAAGGTGAGATTACTATCTATTTGGGTACCCAGATCCCTTATTACGTCTTCCGTATTTAGGGGACTACCACCTATGTGGTAGTTTGTGGGTACTTTGTTTTTTCCAAAGGGGATGACTATGCACATTTTGGCATTTAGCTTGAGGCCATGATTTTGACACCAGGTATCCGTCTCAGTGAGACCCTTTTGGAGGATGTCTGTGTCAGCCGCAGAGTCAATTATAGCCCCTAGTTTGCAGTCATCTGCGAACTTGGTCAGCCGTAGTCCTCCTGTGCTTGCCTGTACCTCTGAGAAGTATATGCCGAACAGGAGGGGTCCTAGGACTGAGCCCTGGGGAACACCACTTGGAACCAGTTTAGCATCAGACCTAGCTCCTGCAACTCTCACCATGTGGGTTCTGTCCGTGAGCCAGTTGGCAACCCATCTTTTGATGTAGGGGTTTATGTTCAGGCTGGTGAGCTTGTCTATAATACCAGAATGGGGAATGGTGTTGAATGTCTTAGTGAGGTCTAGGTAGGCTGTGTGTTACCACCTTTCCCTCATCTATAGCCTTGGTAGCTGTCTCAAAGGAGTCCACCAGGTTTAGGAGGCATGATCTGCCCTTAACAAAGCCAAACTGGGTGGGGTCCAGTGTTTGGAGGTTCCCAATGTCTCTGTTAATAAGTTCCATGATGATGCATGCCATAGCCTTTAAGACCAAGCTAGTCAGGCTTGTAGGGTGATAGTTCCCGGGGTGTGTTGTGGCTCCACCTTTGTGGAGCAGAATAACCATTGCTGTGAGCCACTCTCTGGGTATGTAGCCTGTGGAGAGGCTGATTTTGAACAGTGTGTTTAGGTGAGGGGTTAGTTCGTCTTTGAGCTTGTGTAGGACGCAGCCTGGGACATCATCTGGTCCCATTGATGCTGTGTTTTTGGCTTTGGAGAGGGCTGTTTTAACCCGAGTGTCTGTGATTTTAGGGACTCTACATTCTTCTGGTATGGTTATGGGCCCATTTGGGGGTGAGGGGGGGGTGAAGTTTGCACTGAACCTGTCTGCCAGGATGTTGGCAATATTGGTCGGTTCAGTGTATTTTGTGCCATTATGCACTAACTCCGAGCAGATCTGAGCATTGCCACTTAGATTCTTAACATAGCTAAAGAATGCCTTGTGGTTATCTTTGGAGTCCTTGGCAATTTTTCTTTCAAAGCTCTCCTTAGATGGTTTTATGAGGGATCATAGTTTCTTGCTGATACTGATTAGGGATGTCTTCCCTTCTTGGGATTTTACTCTTTTCTGTACTAGTTTCCCCCTTCTATTGTATAGCTTGTTTATGGCAGGAGTCTACCAGGCTGATTTCCTTTTCATGGAGGAGTGAGTCTTGGTTTTGCTTGGGACGGCACAATTCATGCATTCTTGTAGCTGCCCGTAGAATGCATTAGTAAAGGAGTTTGCAGCTTGGACAGTGTTATCCTTCAGCATGGGGGTTTTGAAACTTTCCACCTCGGTCTTAAGTAGCGTGAAGTTTGCTTTTGAAAAGTTTTTCACAGTGGTTTTCTTGTCGGGGGGGTGGGGGCAGAATATGGATATCCAAAGTGATTTGTTTATGGTCAGATCTAACCAGCGAGGGGTTGATCTCTGGTGTAGAACACTGGTTGCCCATGTTGGTGATGACCAGGTCCAATATGTTGTTACCTCTGGTGGGAGTGCTGAGCAGTTGAACCAGGGCGTTTGAGTTTATAAATTTTAGGAAAAGTTGGGCAAGAGAGTTAGTACTTGAGTAGTTCTCCCAGTTAATGTTTGGGTAATTGAAATCACAAAATGCAGAAACTCTGTGAGTATGGCAGCTGCAGGGTCTCAATTTAAATAAAAAGCATTCCAAAAATCATGAAGAGACCAGCATGCAGTGGCACCAATTAATACTTTAATAAAAGTATTCTTTAATGACAAACCGGTTTTGGCTGAATAAATACAAAGCCTTCATCAATGTAAAAGAGTAACAAATAAAGGAATACTTATATATGCAAGGAAATAAACATGTGATCAGTTAGAGATGCTCATTAAGATCTGGTTTAAAGAGACCACCTAGCTTAACAATCCATTTTTTCTCCATAGTATTCAGCAAGTCATGCCAACCCAATTTGTTATTCCTGGGTCTATTAATTTTGTCAATAATAGTGATACTGAATATTTTATTTAAATTGAGATCCTGCAGCTGCCGTACTCGCAGAGTTTCTGCATTTTGTGTTCCTCATATATGATGTTTTTCCATATATACTCAACGGATTTGGCGGATGGACATACAATTATTAGACTGATATTTTTTGTGTTTTCATTTCAACTAATCCAAAGATAAGGTCTGGACATATATTTCGTACTGTACATTCAAGTCTGCATTTTGCATTATATCTTTATATGTATGGTACAACCAAGAGAGACAGTGCTTGACATTTACACAACAAGTATTATTCTATTCATTTTCTACAGATTATTGGGACAGTCTATTTGTCTTGTCTTTATTATACAAACAGTGTTTTCCATTCTGTTTGGCAGTTTATTTACAGTCAGGTGTACGCTCAATTGCTGAGTCATTTGTTGAGATTGTCTTCATGTAAACTTTAATAGGGGAAGTCTAAAATATCATGACAAGTTATATTTATGTCTTATACTAAGCGGAGCATAGTTGCTTAATAATAGCAGTTTAACAGGACTGACATATCCACGGAGGGCTGTGTGCTATATTTTTTAAATAACATTCATACATCCAGCCCTTACTTTTTGGGCAATATATAGCCTTTGGCTGTAAAGAAAGATCGAGTGTATGCTCAATCATTGTGATATCTGTTGAATTTTTTCTTTATGCAAACCTGATTAGGGGCAGTATAAACCATCATGACAAATTATATTCATGTCTTATATTCAGCGGGGCATAGTTGATCAACAACAGCAGATTAATGGGATTGATATATCCATGGAGGGCTGTGTGTTCTATTTTAACATTCACACATCCAGCCAGTAGTTCTGGGTAGAATATAGCTTTCACATTGTGGTTTTCATTGTTTTCCCCATGCTAACATTAGGTTTTTTGAATTGCAACCATTCATATGATGTGCTGGTTGTGTCTAATATTGCTCACTATACTATTCCAGTTTTCCTGCATATCACTATGATTTAAGGCAAATATGATTGTTACAATTTCTTTTCATTTCAGAAATTAGTTCTATTATGTATGGTGCCTGTTTGAATCTAGGCTGTATATACAACTATACTTTATTTATAAATTGAAATTTTGTATTTTATGATACTTCATTGATGATTGTATTTCACAGCATATAATCCTAGTGATTGGCTCAATAAGTTCTGATATTAACTCTCTCATGAAGGTTACCTATCAGGTTTGAGGCCTCACCAAACTTGCATAGATATAAATCGAGTATCAAGCTAGTTTCCCACTCATATTTATATATTATTTCATGGTTTGTATAGGATGTATCCTTTTGATCATGGTTTAATACTCACATATTAGTAAGTTTTTATAGACAGCCATTTGGAAAGCTTATAATTACCATACCATTGTTTATTATTGCCATTTTCCTTAGTTTATTCCACATTTTTTGACTTTGGGGTGCAGCACCTGGGCGTTTTATCATTCAAATCCCATGGTAGTTTTTACATTTTTTCATGCATAAGCCACAGTTGAATTATTATATTGTGAACAAAACATACAATTTCAGATTCTAAAAACTTTAGATTCCGATTTGGCAAACTTTTATTACAAGACCTGGGGCTTGTTGGTTCATACAAGGATCAGCTTACGGCCTACTATAATATACTACGGAGTACTTTTGTGCTGTACTTATGTGTATCCCATTTGATGGCTGAGTGCTTATTGATCTAGCTATGAATCAGCCAGGGTCATTGTTATATAAAATATTATAGCTACAAACATATTGTTTACAACCATTATATTAATGTGGCCTGCTATTTCTACAACTTCTGGGCCCCCTTTTTGATAACCTTTTTGATTTAATTTTGGGCCTTTCAGCTAGTCACTTACATTCCAGATACATTATGGAATTGAACAATTTATTAAAGGGCCTTGCTTCTGATAGGAAGGACCTTTCAGTCTTTGGATTGGGAAAACTTGGAGAGAACGTGGAAGACACTGATGCTGTACCCAAAGTTGAAAGTTGTGAGACAATTTTTCTGAATTTAAATAAACATATGCACTCATTACGCAACAATGTCTGGCATTATAAGCTTTTCCGGGCTTACTTAACTAAACGTATCACTCCACGTGATTTACGTGTCCGCACACAACCACTTGTCAGTAATCCGGACGACCTTTTCTTGAAACAATGGGGTGAAATACAACAGGAAACTTCTCTCAAATTTGTAGAGATACTAGCTAATCACCACAACAACATTATAGATCAAGAGAGAGAATCTATCACCCAGCTAAGTGATATGGCAAAAAAGTGTGAAGGACAACCCACATACCGCAGTAGTATTAAAAATCTAGGTAAGGAGCTGATGACGCTATAAACTCAGCTTAAGGAAAGAAAGAAAAAGAAGTTCCTTAGGGATTTAGGGGACTACAATAAAGGGGACCCCTTTAACTTTGGTAAAGAAAAACATGTTCGATTTACCCAACAAAATCTGACACCTTTCAAAAGGAAACGCACAAAATTCATTTTAAAAATGGGACCCATACATAGTACTGACACATCAGGTGAGGAATCATCCTCCGGCTTAGATACAGATTCAGTGGGTGCCACAGGTTCACCAGCCATGAAAAGAAGGAACTCCATAGCCTTACAGGATTTACACCAAGGAGGAGGGGGGGTGCAGGAAACATCGTATAGGTAGACAATATGGAGAGCTTACTACAAATATTTGTACACAAAGAACAAATGTAAACATAACCAACATTTCTTCTCATGCCCTTTCCTCCTCTGATACTGAAATCCTAAATAAAGGTTTATCATTCATACCTGTTTTTTTTTGTTTCTGAAGAAAATTTTGTTAATGATATTCTTTCATTTTGCAGGAATCTTAATTTAAAATAATTTTTTCAGGAACAGACAACCTCAAAGATCACTGATGACTTCAAATACCATAAATCCTCCTTTATGCCCCCTATGAATCAGAATGTATCTATGTTTCAAAATGCCAATATCAAAGATCTTCATTTTCAGTTTAGGACACATAACCCCATGGCCAATAATATATCTAAAACATCCATGGACAGTATTGTTAAGCTAGCTAATAACCATGAGTTAGTCATAATTGGGGCCAATAAGGGTAGAGCTGTAGTTATACAAGATTGGGAACAGTACGACAAAGAAGCTAACAGACAGTTGTCTGATGCACACTACTACACCCACCTAAGTATCGACCCCACCCCCTTCTTTAAACAAAAAATTGACGAATTTCTTTCTTTAGCAGTAGAAGAGGGTATCCTCAGTAACAACACTAGAATACAACTAACTATAACCAACCCATGTCCACAATATTTATACTTCTTGCCCAAAATACACAAAGATCTCAAGAACCCTCCAGGCAGACCCATTGTCTCTGGCAGAAATTCACTTACTGAACCTCTATCCCTCTTTCTAACCAAATACTTGCAACCTCTTCTAAAATGTGTCAGAGCACGCATCAGGGACACCACAGAATTTCTTCAGATTATCTCTGAAGCACAATTAGAACCAGATTGGTTGCTGTGTATACTAGATGTCACATCTCTCTACATCAATATTCCACATTGGGCAGGACTAGAAGCCTTGGAATATTGGTTAAACAAGACAGAAATGTACAAACCTGATTTTAATACTCTGTTATTGTGCCTGACCGAACATGTTTTTACAAAGAACATCTTCTTTCGGGACAAATGCTTTTTACAAATAAAGGGCACAGCTATGGGAGCATCTTTTGCACCAATATATGCAGATTTATTTATGGCATACATTGAAGAACAGATTATTTATGATAACTCCCATAACATATACATAGATGAAATGGATATCTGGAGAAGATATTTGGACGACTGCTGGTTGCTATGGAGAGCGGATACGGAATAACTTTTGGAATTCATTACATATTTAAATGAAAACAAATGGGGAATTTAATTTACTGTCAACTATGACAAAAATAAAATTATTTTTTTGGATGTTTTGGTTTCCCGTGCATCTGATCATACATTGACAACTGAAGTATATCGGAAATTTCCCGAAAACAATTTGCTTCTCCATGCCACCAGCTTCAGTCCACCCCATATTTGTAAGAACATTCCTAAATCTCAATTTATGCGAATGAAATGCATTTGTTCTGATAACAACGCTTACAAACACTTTAGAGATGATTTGGTTTTTAGATTCAGGGACAGAGGTTACAAAATGGGTCAGGTCTTACATACCAAACATGTAGTGGACAACATGGACCGGGACAACCTCCTTCTCTACAAAGAAAAGAATCAGAAAACAGGTGGGCCACCCAGACTAATCACCACCTATGGGCGCAACACCAAAGCATTAATTAATATTGTCCAACAAAATTGGAATATTTTGACATGTGATTCCAGACTAAGTGAACTGTGGGAGATAGATGCCTCTTTTCATTCCGTAAAGGTAAAAATCTTTCTGCATTTTTCAATCATTTCAAACATGGGCAGCCTACCAATACCAAAGTAATTCAAACAACTTTATCAGGGGAGCCCTTAATCGGGTGCTTTCCTTGTCGCCATTGCATTCATTGTTCAAGATTATTAAAAAACAGAAGTTTCAGCAGTCAGAACACCCCTCAAGTCTTTGACATTAGGTTTTTTGCCAACTGCACCTCCAATTGGGTGATTTATTTGGCTAACTGCAGCTGCTCAGCCTTTTACATAGGTCAAACTTCCAAACCTTTGAAATTTAGGATATCAGAACATCTCAGTGAGATAAAACACCACAAAGAAAGCAATACCCTTTATAAACACACTTTGTTACACAGAAATGCATATTTCAGTTTCAATATTACTGACAAAATTTTACTGACAAAATTAATAGACCCAGGAATAACAAATTGGGTTGGCATGACTTATTGAATACTATGGAGAAAAAATGGATTGTTAAGCTAGGTGGTCTCTTTAAACCAGGTCTTAATGAGCATCTCTAATTGATCACATGTTTATTTCCTTGCATATATAAGTATTTCTTTATGTGTTACTCTTTTACACTGCCAAAGGCTTTGTATTGATTCAGCCGAAACCGGTTTGTCATTAAAGAGTAATTTTATTAAAGTATTAATTGGTGCCACTGTATGCTGGTTTCTTCATGATTTTTGTAATTGAAATCACCCAGTATTACGGTGTTTGGTAGGACCTTTATGTTTCCCAGTGTTTCCAGAAATGCGGAATGGGGGTCCTGGGACATGGTGGGTGATCTGTAGCAAGCTACAATTTGAATTGCAGTTTTGCCCATTGTTAGTTGCACATGGATGATCTCTGAAGCATTGTGCTGTGCCACTAAGCTGGAGGTGTGGGTATCCTTGATGAATATGGATACTCCTCGCGTTTTGTATTTCTGTTTGGGTTCTGTGGCTGAACTGTATGGTATGAGTTGTAGCCTGGTAGTGCTGGGGTGCTCTCTGGAGCCTTAAACCAGGTTTCTGTTACTGCACATATATCGATTTTCTACTTACTGAGGAGTGCCTTGAGTGCGTGCATTTTGAGGTTTAGACTTCTGGCATTGAGTAGCATTACCCTCAGTTTTTTGTTAATTGCGCTATTTACGGTGGTGGGTTTGTCTTTTGAGCCTTGCCTAAAAAAGGCACTATGGGGGTGGCAAGAGTCTTGGCCAGTATTCGAAAGCCTAAGGGTGACAGGTGCAAGCCATCTCTAGCGAAGCAGCATGGATTGTCGAGCATGTCATCCCAGGCGGAGGGACACTGGATCCCCTTTGAATGACACCAGAAACATAGCCAATTGCTGAAATCGAGAATTTTTTCTTTATACCGTGGTATCATTCTTGGTGAGGGCAGGATGCTACTCAGGGTCAGGGTCATACTGGCCTGGGCTCTGTGATCAGAGAGCTCTTCCATGTCTCTCTTCATGTAGTCCAGGGAGGTACAGCTCAGGTCATTCACACCAACATGGACAATGACAGAGTCATATTTGTACTTGTTCTGGAGTGACCTGAGTGCTTGTGTTATGTGGCGGATCCTGGCACCCGACAGGCAGCTAACAGTAACCTTCTCCTTATTCAGCCTAGTGAGTGGGACGTCAGTGTGCCTGACTATAGAGTCACCTATTATTAGTATGTTGGGTATGTTATTTTGCCTTAAGGGCTGTGATTGCATGGCACACTGGTTTTGTGAAGTATGCGTTTCATAGTTTGTGTTGTGGGGGGGGGGGTGGAGGTTGCTTGGATGTTTGCTTTGGAGGTCTCTGTTGATTTTGTAGATTTTATATAGAGCCTCCGAGTATGTTTTCAAGTATTTATGTGTGTTTTTTGCCGGTGCTGGTTTAATGGGTCTATGTAAGACTGGTGGTGTGATGCAAGTATTTCCCTTCTCCTCTTGAATGTCTGATCCAGTGTTAGGTTGAGAGAGCTTAGCCTCTAGTTTGGCTGTATAACTGCATCTCTCGCATGTATTAGTGTTTGGTGGTAGGAGGAAGGGGTTGTCTGTGTACATGAGACCGTTGTAACATTGCCTCAAAATGCCCAGATTCACCAGTTGGACTGGAGAGTACACCTGAAACTGCCCTTTGGACATGCCTGGATAGGTACAGTGAACTGTTTTACTGGATGGCTGGTTCTGCACAGTACAGGAGGGTCTAGTGCTAGGGTTTATAAGTGCTTGCTATAAGTTTTGAGCAAGTGCCGGGCTGAGAAATTAATGGCTTGAGTGCTTAAGTTGAAAGTTTGTCTAGTTCCAAGGGAAAAATTGAAGAGGAGACTTTGTGGAGCCGGGAATAGTTTTATCCTAGCTAACTGGCACTGCCTGGCATGCAAAACCAGGAAAATACAGTATTTATAGCAGGGAAATGAAAGAGATAGAAATTAGCCCAAAATGGCAATAAACGGTATGATGAATGGTATGGTTACCATCTGATCACTCCTATTTATTTGGCAATTTTTTTCACCCACAGCCCTTAGTGATATCCAGGATATTTCCTCATGTTATCATAAATTACAGTTAGTACAGGGTGAGAGTTAAACTGGTGAAGTGGATAGGAAACTTGTTGAATGACCAGATACAAAGGTGATAGTTGTGACAAACTTCTTCAGGAAAAGTTATGAACAAAAAAAGTGCTAGACAGTTAAGTTCTAAGGGTATTTTGATATGTAAATTTGTACAAGATATTACACTAGTGTTAGAGACTAAGACCCATCAATTTAATGACAGCTCCAAGATTTGGGCTGTAGTCATAGACAGAGGGGTTGTTTTTTAGCAATATGTGGTGTAGGTTGAAGGTTGTGAAGGTAGACAGCAACTGAGATAAGGTGTTAGAAAACTACATGTTTATGCACTGTGGTGGGTGGTATATAAGGAAACCATACATGTTTGACCTGGATAAATACTGAGGTTAATTGCTAACTGCTGAAATTTCAAGTTATACACTGCAATATAAATGGATAGTGTTGAATGCTATGAGAGCATTGTATGCCTGGTGTGGCTCTGGACATCGTTGCAGAGAAGTGTAAAATGTTATGTCAATGGATACTTTCATGGATAGCTAGAAGAATGGAATTTGAAATGGGTAAACAGGGCTAAGTATTACCAACTAAAAATTTAACACAAAATTTGAGTTTCAAACCTAGCCACTGCTGGGGGAACTCCATCTGGTCCAGCAGAAAGGGAATGCATTTGGAATTATACTTCTGAATGTCTGAAGTGGGATTTTTTTTTTACCTATTTGATGACCACATAAGTCCACTAGACAAGCTACCCCTTTTCAGGGGCAACGCAGGAGATCTGGATAAATGACTTGCTCAAAGTCACACAAGAGATAAAGGAAATTAGGTGAATCAAACCATGTACCCCAGGCATAAGAAACAGTTCATTCACAGCTCAGAGCTTATTTCTCTGCACTGATTGCTGGACCAGTTGTTTAACACTAATGCTGCTTTTTTCATTGTTTACTCAACACAGTATTTGCAATACACAAAAACACTAAAATCAATTATTTACTTTTTCAGAGCTGCAAGCCTCAACTGTATCCTGGCTACTTAATTACACTTGTTGCATGGCTGCATACTTAATTACTAAAGTTATTTAATTCCACTAAGCCTTCTAGCTTATGGACATCAGATGTGAGATGCTTATAATAATCTTGTTGTACGTCATAAATGTTCCTGAAAAGACATTAACATTTTGTGGGTCAATAACACATCCTTGAAGTGTTTGTTAAAGCTAAAGGTTGCACATACGGTAGACAAAGACGTATTAGAAATGTCAGGACTATTAGTTATAGGTAAAAACTTGCTTCACTTTGCATTGGTAAATGAAAGAGCCAAACTTTTTATTATAGTATGGTATTAAGGACATAGCACTCCTGAGGTTTAGGAAGGAAACATAGCTTGCCACAACAATGTCAGGCCTAAGTGGCTAATCATTAACATATAAACTTCAAATTCTAAAGGATAATATTATCATCTTAGGAAGGCAGGAGTTTGTACTTTGAGAAGACACCAGACTCTGTATCCCAGACTAAGACCTGCACGTGGAACAGTACAAATGGAAACATGACAGAAATCGGTAATTGTTAGAGATAAGAGCTGAGCTTATAGGTCATGTGGCAATAACCATGACAAAAGTGTATTTGGAGTTAATGTTACAATACAACTGATTCACATTTGATATCCATATTGGTGCATGAGGGGTATTATGCAGATACTGTGTCCAGTAAACAAGGAAAACATCAGAGTTATACAAACATCAAGATACACAAACACACGAAAATCAATTACTTTTACAGAGCTGCAAGCCCCATTTGTAACATGCTTACTTAAATATTCTTGATCCATGACTGCATATCTGTGAGGAAAGGGCAACTCCCTGAAAGACCTAAGGTGTTCATTTATTTATTTATTGACTTCAATCCTCAACAATTTGTCAGAAAAAGACACATATTATAAGGAACAGTCTAAGATATGAGACAGAAATCAGGATATTCTGCAAAAATTTGGTTACCTGAGAGGTATGAATGTAATGGAGCATTCAACCCTGCTAGAATCCATGGAACAAATGGGAAGACATGGACAACACCCAGTGACACACTCATGGGCTGAGGTTTAATTAATGTACCTATATGACTGCAGGATCATTATCCAGTATTCCAGAATGTTGTAGTTCTGTAAACTAGTTTCAGTGATACAAGCAGTAAAGCCGGGTTTATATCATATGAGTGAATCACACAAATTGCGAACGCTCATAATATCAAACGTACTGGACCTCACCCCCGCTAAATATATATCCCAACTCCGAGATCACACTACAGTGAGGAAAGGGCAAATATCCCATTCCTCACTATACTGCGATCTCAGAAAAAGCACTTTGAGGTCGGTATGTTCGATATTATGAGCGTTCGCAATTTGTGCGATTTGCTCATATGATATAGACCCATAAAGCCAAATTACACCTGCAGTTCAGAGTATTAAAAGTGCTAATGAACTCCTAATATCTGATCACAATTTAAGAACTACAGCATTGAATAGTTCCTCAAACAAAACTCCTGTACCTGTTAAAGTACTCAAGCTATGCAACAATAAACACAATAAACGTGAACACAAAGTGCATCCAAAACACAGAAAATAAACATGCATGCCTGCTTCAATAAAAGGGGCAGTCAAAATATATTAGAACTTCAGTGTTAGTGCCTTTGATAATTCAAGACAGGATTGTTTACATTAATTCACTCATTCTCTGACTGCTTGCTTAATCCATTTCAGAGCTGTTTGGAGCCAGACCCTGTCACAGTGCTCATTGAGCGCAAGGCAGAGAAAATTATACTGGGTTAGTTGCAGTCCATCTCAGTACACACACACACACACACACACACACACACACACACACACACACACACACACACACACACACGCACGCACACACATTCACACCTACCAAACAATATGGAATTCATTCACTTACAACATGCTGATAGCAATTTCATTGATTTGTATGGAAGCTTTAGAAATACAAGTGTGCATGTGTTAGAAATCAAAAGAAGCTAATTTCTTTTAACTGTAACATATTCATTGAGTTCAGTTGTGTCTTTTTATGTACCTCTATGAAACTGTGCATTTTTTGTAAACAAAAATGAATACAAAGTGCTTCCAAAACAGAAAATAACCATGCATGCCTGCTTTGGTACAAGGGACAGTCAAAATAATTTAGAACTTCAGTGTTAATGTCTTAGATAATTCATGACAAGACTGTATTACATTTATTCACTCAGTCTCTGACTACCTGCAATTCATTTCAGGGATATATGATGAAATAATTTTTTTTTTTATTCATTGCATTTGTTTACCAGGAAAGTCCACTGGGCCTATAAGAGCCCATTTTCAGTGGAGGTCCGGGGAGAAAAGCTCCGACAAGAATACATAGATACAGAAAATATTAAACATTAATTGGTACAAAAGTAGATACAGTGTTACAGATAGTGATTACAGTAATATATACAGAATATATACATAAAAGCAGGAAGTTTGTTGGTTGCCAGATGAATTAAATCAGAGAAGTATAAACAGAGATATATTAATCAACATTATTGTACCATTATCAACAAGTGATAAAAAATAATAATTATAGAGAAAATATCAGTCAACAGTAGCAAAAAGCATAGGAGTTTAGTTATTATATAAGGAGAAGGAGGAAGTTAGGTTATAGAGCAGGTACATAGGAAGAGTTGAGATGTTTTTTCAGTATTTGTTTAAAGGTGGTGGTACTGCCTGTGTTTCCTATAGAAGGTGGAAGTGAGTTCCAGAGTTTGGTGATGGTGAAGGAATAGAGGAGTTGACCAGCTGGTAAGGTGGGCTTTTCTACTTTTAGAAGTAGATGATTTTCAGATCATATTTGCCTGCTAGGTTGGTATTGGGTGAGTAATGTCAAGAGAGGACAGTCTGTGGGTCTGTAGATTATTTTGTGTGCTGTAGTTAGTTGGGTGAATGAGAGATGGTGGGGGAGTTCCAGCCAGTCTAATTGTTTCAGTGAGTTACAGTGGTGGGATGAGAATTTGGCCTCGGTGACAAATTTTGCTATTCTGTTGTAACACATTTTAAGTTTGGATTTTGCAGAATTTGGGATATTAGTTAGGAGAGGGTTGCCATACAGAAGAGAGGGTAATAAAAAGGTGGTTGCAAGGGTTTTTTTAGTAGAGATGCTAAGAAAGTGTTCGTGCCTGTAGAGCACACCAAGCTTTTGGTGTGTTTTTATGACGTTTTTGTTTATGTGTAGGTCAAAGTTAAGGTTTTCATCTATAATAATGCCTAGTAGTTTAATGTATGGGACAACTTCTATAGTGGTATTGTCTTGGGCTTGTATAGTGAAGATTTTTTTTTTTTATCTAGGGAGTGGTTTTCTTAGCGGTAAAAGTACTAGTTTAGTTTTTTTTTTTTTTTTGGATTTAGGGCAAGATAATTATTAAGCATTCAGTAGAGGTGAGGGCATTCTGGGTGATTTGCTAGAGTTCAGAGCTGGAATTTGCAGTGCATATTATTGTAGAGTCGTCAGCACAATGGATTACTGAGCACTGTAGGAGAATGGAGTGAAAGCTGTTAAGAAAGATGCTAAATAAGAGAGGACCCTTGTGTTACCCCTGTGGAAGTATTGAGGAACAGAGAGTAAGACTGTTGCCATTTGGTAGATTGCTGCCTATTGGAGAGATAGCTATTGAACCATTGTAGGGTAGGTGGGGAAATGTGGAGGGTGGATAGTTTAGAGAGGAGGATGGTGTAGAATATGGTATCAAAAGCTTTGGAAAGGTCTAGGAAAAGAGAAGCAATTATTTTGCTAGACTCCCATGCCCAGTTGACTGTATCTAGGAAGGAGAGGAGGGCAATAGTGGTGCTGTGTACTGGTCTGAAACCATGCTGAGTAGGTGATAGAATTTGGTTTTCAGGCAGGTGGTTGAGGAGTCGGGCATGGATGCATTTTTCCAGTACTTTAGAGAGGGGTGAGAGAATTGCTTTGGGCAGAACATTTGTGGTGTCTGTGTTGGTGCCGCCTTGTGTAAGGGAAGAATGTATGCTTTTTTCCAGATGTCTAGGTCTAGGGATTCTTTAATAAATCTGTTAATGAGTATGCTGATGGGATAAACAA